>NC_059490.1:1805552-2005552 GCF_018139145.2 Gymnogyps californianus | reverse complement strand
CCACGTGAACTGCTAAGTTAGCAATCTGTTTGCACCTCTACTTGTAGCAAATCATTAAATTCAAGGTTTGTATGAGGGGAAGGAGCTGCATGACAGCATCACCACTTGTCCCTTTGTGCCACTACACGTACATCGACCGCTGAGTTCTGACTTGGGGTGATGACAGTGTTTCTTGTATTCTAAGCCATTTTGTGATGCAGGATGTTCAGGTCCTAGGAATATATTCCAGCCTCAGTTTGGGTTCTTTCTGCCTTCTAGTCCTGGACACTTCTCCAGGGGATAGAAAAGGTTTCAAGAAAAAAGAGAAGAATTTCTTAATTTTGTTGACTGTCATGTTTATGTGGGAATGGGAATAGTACAAGTCCAAAAATAGGATTCTAACTTCTCTGGAATGGTATATTATTAAATTACCTATGAAGGTGCCTGATCCTTTTTTTACTACTCAAGAATGTATAGATCATCCATTGTCTGCAAGCAGGGTTGACCCCTGTTAAATAGGAAGCAGGTTTTCCATCAGTGCTTTTTCTGAAGGTTTCTGATAGTGATTCCAGGTACGTCCTTTTCCTGGCCTGAAGTGTTCCTTCATGAAAGTGTTCCCATGTACCCTTGTGCCTCAAGCTCTGAAAACCAGCCTAAGCAACTGATGAACTTGGCCTATTGTCACCTGTCATCTTGAAGCGGATTTTTCTTTTCCAAAATATAAGGTCGACAGTGAGACAAAACTTTCCATCTGTGTGCTTTAGTTGCACGTAATTGCTCCAAAGAAGGGAGGAGGTTCCCTAGATAAAAGTACTCGCTACTTTCCTTGAAACTGTTTTCTGTAAATAAAACTCTTTCATCTTTGAACTTAAATATGTTTCAACCGCAATTTAGGTTCTTTTTCCCTCTTAGTCCTGGACCACTCTAAGTTATTTAAAAAAAAAAAAAAAAAAAAAAAAAAGACTTTCTTAATAAGCCCCAAAGGTAATCAGAAAGAAGACAGCAAAATGAAACAACTCGTAAAATATTCCTCAGCATCTTTAGGGAATACTTAATGCACACAAGGTCAGGGCTTTGTAATGGTAATTTAAGAGTTGTAGGAAGTGATCCATCATTTTAAAGAGCAACATTGCCATCCTTGACAAAAAGTTTATGTTTCAGAATCAACTTGAGTCCCTGCTCACCTCAGGAAAACAAATGCTGGCAGGTCTTCTTGTAGGACATAATGAAGGAGATTTTCTATAATGTTATGCAAATGTCATGCTAAATTGTAAGTAGGCATCGAGAAGTGACAGGCAATTGCGGCTGTCCAGTTTTCTGGAAAGTACTGATGCTGTTCTGGATTAATTTTTCTTTCTGGAGCAGGCGTTACATGGAAATTACCCTTGACTGTACTCCATCGTTTGAAAGGTCACAGTGGTAGATACAAAATCCATAGGCAGTCGATTGCCTTCCACGTATTCAGCATTACTGCTTTTGCCTATTTTACCCTTAGGCATCTTTTATTTCTTGCACAGATGGTCTCACTCAGCCCTAACAAAATGTTTTAAGCTATTGCATAAATTAAAGTAAGAGGCCCTGAAGTACAAAAGTGCAACTCTTTGGTAAGAAGTTGGGGGCGGGGGGGGAAATAAGCAAGGAGAGAAAACAATGCAGGGCTCTGCTTCCCTCTCTGGCAACTTCTTGAATTGGCTACAGCATGCAGGTTAGTCACAGGTATTTCCAGCAGGGCAAGCTGAAATTCATGGCGTGTGGAGGAACAAATGTATAAGGTTGCAGAGGCGTGGGTGTATTTGCCATTTGCATAGCACATCATATATGTGCACCAAAGTAATGAGTAAAGATGGTCGGTCAATATTTTTTGACATATTTTCTGTATTGGAAAGGGTGATTTGATCAAGCTCATTGGATTGGGAAGGGAACTGGAAGGGATTGATTTAATTTATGGTTTTATTGAAAGATTATATGATGATAATCAGCCTTCAACCTTGTCATTTGCCTTTGTTAAAATGAAGCTCCTCAGAAGCATTTCACAGATAATTTTGAAATGCTGATTTTTATTTCCAACATGGGAAGGAAAGAGGCACTGAAATGTCAGAACGTCCTGCTAAGGACAAATTCCACATGCTTATCTACTTGAGTAGCAGCCAAAAGCATCAGCACCGATGGCCAAACTGCAATGTCTTATGTGTACAGACTTCTGAAAGATGCTGAGACCTGTTGAAACCAGGCTGGACATGGGCTACCTCACAGTGGGATGCTGGAAAAAAGTGAAATCCCAAATGATTATTTTCATTTGAAAGTCTTAGACCTCACTTGTAGTGTAAAAAGCTGCACATCACTGAGCAAACCATTGGTTATTTGTTTTGTTCCTTACTAGATGTATTTTTATTTTTTAATTCAGCTTGCCATCGATGGTAAAATACTTTTATTGCAGTTTGTAGCTTTTGTACTGATTTGCAAGTAAATTAAGCTGACTGGAGTAAAAGTGAAGCTTGGGGCCTCAAGGCTTCCCCTTGGCTATGAAGCCTGTTGTCTTGCAGACACAGCTATAGAGCTGTCTGCCTCTGCAACACCCAGTGCAACTGCTTGTCCCGGTGGTTCAGTTTTGATGCCTTGGGCTTCCACCAAAGCTTATCCCTACTGTTTTCTTCGAATGTCTCAGAAGGTGTGAGCCCTCTGATTTACAGTTAAAATCTTCAGAAGATTTCTGATATTGTGTAACAGAGGTGAAAATGCACATGGGTTTTATATGGTATTTATGATCACGTTGGTATCTTACCTGAAGATGAACTACAAGAGTTTGCAGCTCCCTTGAGGGGGGAACCCCGCCCCAAACAGTATAGGATTTCTTAAATGCAGTGCCTTAACCTTACTTCACCTTTTGTTGGCGTTCTGGGCTGTAGGGTCACCCTGAATTCAGGAAGGCAGCTATCTTCTGCTTCATTGAACTTCACGTTGATCTGTGATGCTCAGATTCTGCCTCATACCCACTGCAGTATGATTTTCTAATGAGCCATTAGCAGATTCAAGCTTAATCGGGTTTCTGTGACTTCCACAATGCATGAGGATCTTCCCTTAGTGGAAGTTAGCAACAGATAATATTTCAGTGATGTAGCTATTAGGTCAATGGTCCTTTCTTGAGGCCTATGCCAATACCTTGGGAGTTTCATTTGAAAGACCAACCTGGCAACTCAAATGCAGCCTGATATGCAGAGAATTCATCATCTTGAATGGGTGTTCATAGATTTGCCAACTTCTTGTAGCCCTTGGGTGGCATACTAGGGTGACGTAGTTAATGGTACTGAACAGCACCAGGAAATGCAACAGAGCAGATGAGATGTCTTCCTCCTGTCAGTACTCTACCCATCAGTGCAACTTGTGCTGATTTTATGCCTTCCTGAGCACCCGCTGTGCAGCTGTGCTCAGGAGTGTGGCAGCTGGGATGGGGTACACTGGGCAGACGTGCTTGTTCCCTAACCCCAGGAACCTGTCGTCTTTTGTGTTTACAGTGCTTCTCACCCCATGAAGAACTAGGACTGAAGGCAGTGTGTAGTAGCTTCCTGCGCTGGGGATAGGAATTGGGGAAGGAGATGGTGCCAGGGTTGATAACTTGTGTTCTGCTCCTGAGACTTGCAACACAAAATGCAAGTCCCAAGGGAGAAGGAGAAGCTAAGATAGCCCTTGATGGCATGTCTGAAATTATTTTACAGATATGAGTGTCCACTCTAGACAGAAGTAACTCATTGAGTACAGCAACATTTTGTCCTATGTTACAAAGAGCAATATGCCCAGAATCTCCCCGACACACATGCTGGGGACTTGTCCTGCTCCCATCCACCTCTAGTGCCTGCACTCATAGTTCTCATCCATACCCGAAGCCCTACTGCAAATAGGGCTTATGAGAAACTCTGAAGATAGCCTTCAACAGTCCTTTTTTCATCAGTATCTAGGACTTTTATGCTATTGTGAACTTTCTGTTCACCATAAAAGTACCAGAATAGGTATGATCATCTTATCTCTGAAGCAGTCAAGCTCAATTAGTTGCCTGCTCTCTGTACATGCTGAGAAGAAAGGGTTAGTTAGCATGCTGCGTGTGTGGCAGGACTGGCAGGTAGAGAGTGCCTGAAAAAGGTGGTGTGAAGTTGTTCTCAGCCAGATTGTGATTTGTCTGTCGAGGTACCCAGAGTGGCGCTGCCCAAAGTCCTGCCCAGTTCCTTTTTCCCCCAGGATAACAACAGCCCTGTGTGGGGCACAAGCTCCAGCGCAACTTACAGGTGGGTAGGCAAAGGCTCCAGCATGCAGACTGGCATGGCTGAAGCAGATAAGTAGTTGCTGAGGACATGGCACTGCCCGGTTCACTGGGGTGGAAATTAAAGTTAGGGACCAGAATGTGTGTCTCTCTCATTATCGGGGACTGAACTTGCCCTGGCGTCAACCACATGCTATCCCCGACTCTTAGCTCATTTATCAGGGTGACAGTAGAACAATTGCATAATACCGTTCCTTTTCCCCAGTTAGTAGATTCAACCAAAAAGAAAATTCAGCAAATTAGTAGGTTGGATCCTAGGAGAGTTCAAGTGCTTTTGACTCCTGTTTTTTACCAGATCTTGTTCTCTTGACCTATAACAACAGATATGACTTCTGGTATTGCAAGTTCTTGTCTTTACTGGTCTGCAGGATGATTGTCATCACATTGCACTGTATCGTAGTTTTTGCTTCTGTTGAGATGTACAGATAGAGAGCAGCATAGAAGCACTAGACATTATGCATTAGTCACTGTCACTGTTACCTCTGACAGTAAAACCTAATAAATGGGAACACAGACTTTTATATGTCATAGAGTACTGCAAGGTGGGTTCTGAAAGAAATAAGAGTATAGCATTGTTGTAATGTTAACCACTTCCTTCGTTCCCATCTTGCAGTTACCTCTGTTTCCTCACTAGCCCTTTTCTCCTCACCGTTTTCACAGTAAAAAAGGAGAGTGCTAGCTGCACCTGGAATGGTTTGTTGTTTATTGGTTGGAATTAGATTTTGTCAATTTTGTAAGCCTGTGTTCCTGTAACTGTATTTTAATGTGAAGTATATTGTTTATTTCCTTGAATATTGTGGTAGCTGTTTTCTTCGACTTCTTTTGACTGAGAATATTTCTGTACTATATAGCATGTAAAACTCAAGGTGACCATTTCTATTTTCATGTCTGCTCTCCCTCTAGGCTAGAGGTTTCCTGTCTTCCTTTCGGACAGTTAATATAGACAAGAGATAGTGTTCTCCTTCAGCTAATTAGATGATGTGTTTCAGAGTAGTCAGTTATGTTTAGTCACTTAATGAAATATGTTTTGCCAGTTGACAGAGAGGGATTGATCAGCAGACAAAGAATCCAAATGCAAAAGAGAAAAAGGAAGCAACCATGGCTGTATTATTAAAGAAGTTTTTACAGACAAAATCTACATGTTATAATAGTGTAATAGCTAGGCTACAATCATATTTAGAAAGGGCCAGTCCCACCTTTACAAGATTTTGATGCTGTTTCATAGCATTTTGTTTAATAGCATCTTATTAAACAAACTTCGACAGGCTTATATCACGCAGAACGAAAAATCTGATTTTTCTTGTGTATTGGTGGGGCTTTTTGTTACAGTTTTTCAAACTATGGGGTAATGTATGTGTAGGAAGCTAATGATGTGGTCTCTAGGTGTTGCTTTACTGTATGGAGTACTGATAATGAGCTTCGAGTAATAGCGTATGAGTCCCAGAAGATGAATTCTGATTACCTTTGTGGTATCGTCCCCTGTATGCCCCTTCTTCCTTGATGTTTCTGTAAAGAACATTTGGATTTTGATGAGGGTATTGCGTATTTGACTTTTAATTAGATTTGCAGTATGTTATGTTAATAAACCGTGACTTCGTGTTTGGTTATTTTGTTTTGTTTTCATTTTCTTAAAATGTATGTTCATTGAATCATATGATGGCAAGGAGCAGTTGAAACATCTTGCTACTCTGTGTATAAAGCTTATATTTATTGGTCCAGAGAGGGTGAATTTTGTCCCATACTCAATAATAATCAGTAAACAGTACTTAAATTGTACAGAGACTAGCAAACTGCAGCATACTGTGAAAGTGCAGAGAGATATCCTCCAAGGAAATAGCATGATAGATCTTAAATAATACCTTATAGTCATGGGCTATGCCATTATAGGTACTAAAATTAAATATACAGCTTCCCTAAACAGCGGGTTGTCTTCCCCACTGCCCCCTTTTAATAAAAACTCTGGGACTTTCTCATGTTGACAGGTCAAATGTAGCCTTTTTATAATCTCCATGTTTTATCCCATTTGGAGTTCTTCTTGAAATTTGTTTTCCTTGTCCTCAATCGTTTTCCACTAAATAATTTTCTTGTTACTGAGTACTTTTAATTGAAATCTAAAAAACAAAATTAAAACCCAGTCTTTTGCCAAAGCTCATCTAAAATAAAGGCATTTAAATTACTGCTGGTTTGTAGCTCTGACTCATGTTGCCAGTATCCTCACTTCTGTTTTGTTTTGTTTTGTTTTTTTTAGCAGACTGCTATGCCAATTTAATAAACATGCTGTTATATATTCTGTTGTAATTTAGCTGCCATTTTGCTTCAGTTAGACAGTGATTGGTTATGGCAGGGCTGTAATGCGTTGTCAGCACAGGTTACTCACTACTTGTTGGTGGTGGCTCAACACTGAGACACAGTGTCATTGCAGAATTGTTTGACAATGTTGATGCTGTAGTTGCGCTGAGCAATAACAATTGCAGAGGTTGAGGAAGGGCATGCGGGAGCGGCTGCGCTGAGGGCAGCGATGAAGAGGGAATGCTAAACAGAGCAGCAGGAAAAGTCATCAGGGAAAAGTTTGTCCATTATTTTTATTCTCTTCTGTTGTTTTTGTTTTATTTTTCCCTTTGATTAGCTACTAAGAAAAAGTACTGTGTCGATTGTTCTGAGGACACAAGTCCACAGAAAAGTAGGCGATGGATGCGCAGGCTTGGTTCTTTGCCCTGGTGAGTGTCCTGGAGGGACCAGGCTCCACTCTGCATTTGACCTCTTGGCTGAGATTGCTGGATTTGGGGGCAATTTTTGTGATGCACAAGCTCTGCTCCATTGTGAACGGGGTGAGACCACCAAACTTAGGTCACATAGGTCACTGTACCGTTAATCAGATGTTTTTGCCTTTCAAACACTACCACCTGGGGTGAGTTTTAATACTTAATGAAGAGGCAAAAGGCTCAATTTTCCATTGTGGATTGTTTAAGCCATCCAATCCTTTCGTAACAGGATTAGGTTCACTTAAGCGTCTAGTAAACCAGAATGTTTTCTAAGACAGAAATGGTTTGCCTCTGAATTTCTGAACTTTATACTATTTTTTTTCTTTTGGAGGGTTGTGTTTCTTTCTAGGTACTAATTAAAAGCTTTAAAAATGAATGAAGTAATTTCCAAAATCTGCACATATCTTTTGATGAGAAAAGGGAAGGAGATTATTTGGGAGTCCTCCATCGCCATTAAAAAAAAAACCTGTACATTTTTACTCTCCTGCCTGTGTAATTACAGTAGAATAAATAAGGGAAAGCCCAACTTGGGTGGAGTTGCTTTCACCAAACTCTTCAGTTAAATAATCTGTTAAAAGTAAATGACTGCAAGGTCTGGGCCTTCAGGCAGCACCTTCTGGCATTTTATTAATACATTATACTTTTTTATTGAGGGGATTTTTGCATTTATTTGTCTTCAGTAAATTCAGAAGCAACCTCAGATATGAAGAGACATTTTTAGCTACTGTCATTTAGTTTAGGGCACTGTGTCATAGACATAACAAGATTAAGAATAGCCCAGCTCGCTGTCCACACCTAGATTTGTCTACCGTTTAATTTTGTTCTGAGGCAACCATCAGCCTTGCCCTGTCCTTTTATGTAAAGTTTTAGGATATAGTATAGGAAGTCATGCATTTATTTCCTTGTGTGCTGTCTCTGACAGTGCTGGTGGCAGTTTTTAGGGTCCCTGCTTCAGGTGTTAGCAAAGGCAGGTGTCGCTGCCAGCAGGAGGACAGCCACGACTTCAACACATGGTGAAGAAAACTGGCCTTTTGGGGTTTTGATGGAGACAGAGGAGGTAAATAAAAAGATTCTAATTGGCTTTTGCAGATTAAATTTATTGCCGCTGCTTTAAAGTCTAGGATGATTAGCATTTGGGTCCTGTCTCTGAGGCACGCAGCTTCCTGTTGTTTGAGTTGGGCAGGTGGTGAGGCTGGAGGAGAAAACTCAGCTGCCAGTGCTGTCTCTAAGAAGGACTGTGGGGATGAGGATGAGGGGTAAGTGGGGGGTATCTGGAGGTGTGGGGGGGTATTTGGGGTGAGGGGCTCAGTTGGGAGAGTGTGGGGCCTGTAGTGAGAGGGGAGGCTCGCAGCTCCACCGGCTGGGGAGACCCCTCCCAGCTGAGGCACATGGGGGATGGCGGTATGCCTGCCTGAGGGGAGAGGGCCACGGGGAAGGGGAGGGGAGCCCTCAGGCTCTGGGGAGGCCTGTGGGGAGGGCAGCGGTTTTAATTTTGTGTTTAGTTTGTGGATTGTGGCAGAAGGGTGAGGTGTTACCTGCCGTGGGGTGAGGAGGTGTTGGGGTGGAGGGCCCTCGCAGGGCAGAGGGGGCACACTGGTGGCCTGTAGGGCCAAGGCACGTTATAGCTGACAGAAACACCTCCTGCCTGCTCCTTCCCCCCACAGAGAGTACCGGAAAGTAATAATCTTTCCCTTCCATGCTGCCAATGTACATGGTTTTGCTTCACTCCACTGCTGGGAACATTTCCTTCCACATGAAAGGGGCTACTCGCACACACAAGATGAAACACAAACTTGAGCATTTTTGAGTAAAGGGATGTTTAAGACTGGATTTCTAATGTAACAAGACAGTTGTCAGGCATCGGCCTCATCATTTTCTCAGGCAATTTGTTTCATTAGATTAAGACATGCAACACTCAGCATTGTTGTGTAAATATATCCCCTGTGGCTGTGCAGTGGGCTCTCCTACGTCCCGTGGGCCTGCAAGGGGTGAGGGGGAACAGGCTTCATCCTCCGCATGTGCTGTCACCCCCATCAGCCCCACCAAAACTCACAGCAAAGTTTTTTCTCAACTTTGGATCCCACTGCAGTTTGATGGCATCAGAAAAGAGATGTGCAATTGAACTGACAATCAGTGATTGGCATCATGCATAACTCATTATTGTGTCAAGGATTTGGCATGTCCATGGAGAGGAAACCATGTGCGTTGTGTTGACACTGAGCTTAATTCATATCCTACCGGCGGTTATGCCAAATCCTTATCTCATCGGTTCTCATGCCAGATCGCTTGCTCACATGCCAGATTCTTGTCAGAATAATGAGTTATGCCTAATACCAATCATTCTGTGGCAGATGCCGCCTTGTGTAGCCATTTTGTACAGTTGGGAGTTTGAGCAAAATGGCCGGGTTTTCATACAACGCGAGTGGCATGGTTGGAGCTCTCTGGTAGGGTCGTGAAATGGAAAAGGATTTCAAATGGCATCCAAATGATATGTCAAATTTTATGGCAACTTTCTTGAAAAATGTCTTGCTGTTGTTATCTCTTCTATACCCTCCCCCAAATATGTATCCCCCCTAATATGTTCATTACCTTTCTGCTTTTAAAATCCTTGAATTTATATTTGTGGATGTGTCATTCTGAGCAGTTTTGCCTTTCCTTCATCTTCCCCCTTATTAATGCAACAAAATTTTGTAGACAGCTCTTGATTCTTTCTCTTGCTAGTAAGGGATTCATCTGCAATCCTTACGAAGGCACAGGCTTGTGTATCAGCCTACCACACCTCATGGTTTTAGCAGTTAACTTGCCAGGAGATTGTCAAGGGAGATGTGCTATCTCCCTGCTGAAAATAACCCATTATCTCGCTAACATTGTAGATGGTAGGAAGGGCTCACAAGGAAGAGAGAACCCACGTGCATTTTTTACTTTTCCCTGTGGGAGAAGTCCAAGGTGCCACCAAAGTGGGAGTGAACATTTGAGCTGATACTGAACTTATAATCGAGTTCTTTGTTGAGAGAACTGAATACTATGAGAAAGGAAAAGGAAGACTTCCACAGGGTACGGTGGTAATGCTTATCCGTAAGGGACGAGAGTGTAGAGTATCTCCTGTTTACCTCTTTGACTTCAGTGGGTAATTTGCTGGAATAAAGAGAGGAAGAAAAGGCTGAATGTTCAGTAGTTCACATTTGCTTCAAAATCAAAAGGCTCCCAAACCAGCTTGGTATTCTCTGTTACAGGGATGTGACAGTCTGTACCCAAGTGCTTTCAAATATAGGTTAAGAAAAATAATCACATCACACTCCCCATAGCCTGGTCATCATTTGTTCTCAAACCACGTCCAAGTGACAATGCTTAAAAATAGGTGATTCATAATCATGTTGTTGTTTAAGCTGCATTACTATTTTGTATCCAGCCTATTGATTTTTCAGGATTCTTCTGCATGAGGTTTTTTCATTAGTGTGTTATATGGAACACAAAACCCATAGTGGAATCATAAAATATTGTACTTACAAAAGCTCCCTAATTTTCTGTTTTTAATAGAAAAATAAATGCACCTGGGCTGACAATTAGGATGCCAAGATTTTCCTTAATTTAATTTGAAACAGTTCAAGAGCTTTACTTTGGATATCAGCAGAAATGAGGGCCAAATTCAGGTACAGTTTAATTGGGTACAAATCATCTGGCTTCCCTAGAATTACTTTAGCTTATATAAAATCCACTTTAATTGGACATTTTAAGCATACACACATTTGCATTTCTTTAATAAATCAATTAGAAAACATTTCTAGACAGACAGTTCCTGGGATAGACTGCCTGGTTTACTAAACCTGGGAAAGAATTACTGTAATATGAGGGTGTAGCAAGCTCGTGCACCAGGCAGTAGTGCTAAAAGAGGTAAAAGACAGTTACAGAACAGATCTCTGTTGAAAAAATGTTAAAAATCATGGATGAAAATAAGACTTTGGTGTGAATTGGAGCTTCTCTGCTGAAAAATCTCCCTTGTGATGAGCTGGTCGATCACCATCAGGGCCATAATGGGCTCTTGGTATGCAACCCCTTCACTACTGTTACAGTCACACTTCATATGAAATATTTTCTATGGGAAGACCACGCGGATGTGGTACATCTCTAAAGTTACTTTTGCTTCCTAGGGGCTTTGGTATCCAGTTAGCCCTCGATTCTATGAATATTTATACAACATAAATGGGGAAATCGGCGGGTTCCCTTGGTGGAAATGTGATACTGGTATTTTTTAAAGTAAACTTAAATAAGGTCAGAATTTTTTATCCTCTAGAGAAAATTTCACGTCTGATTAAATAGTTTACATAAACTTAATCTTTTTTTGCTAGATGCATTATAATCTCAGATATTATTCATGTAGCTATTCCTCTGTGAACCATAAAATGTTCATTTCTTCAAAATGAATATGAAGCTCAAAGCATTAGTGGTCTTAAGAGCATAAAAAGTTTATTGCTTTGTGCTTAACATTTTTCAAGTAACTTTCGAAAGCTGAACAAATTTTGCATTTAGATTAATGGAAGATGTTTTCCATTTGAAGGAACTAGCAAGGGAGCAGCAATAACAAAAATCCCCCAAGGTTAAAAATGTAGTGCTTTTGATTTTTACCAGAACTGTGTTAGCAGAACAATCATTTCTCAGCATGGAAAGGTAACATAATTGGTCTATACAGTGGCAATATAGAAAACGAGTATGCTTCAGAGAAAGCTAATATGGCTCTACTTAATAATTTCCTTCAAGAGCCTGAATTTGAATGTATATTTCACCCAGCTTGAGGCAAACAATTTCTACCCATAAGTTCTAGTGGAAGTTACCAGGGGGTCATGCAATTTATTTTAGTTCTTGAAGTTTTCAGAACTGCAGACCTAAATGCACATTCACTTGCATTGTTTCACCAGTAATTTGATCCAATTGGGCACCATTTTCCTTCTGCTCTATTATGTTAGTTCTAGTGAAAAAAAAAACCCAACCCTCATGAAATATTGTGACAGAAAAGTTTTCTCAGAAGAGAAACTACTTCTCAAATTTATACGACCAGCCTCTTCAAGAATTTCTCAAATCCTTTCATTCCCTAGCACCTGAAGCCTGCAGTGTTAGTTTCTTAAAAACTGATGTTACGGTGTGAATCCACTTTCTTTTCCAGTTGTATTTTTAGAGTCTCTGATCGGGGAAAGTAGCTTTCTTCAGAATAGACTAAATCACGTATTTGCCCTTAAACACAGGACAGTGCTTCCTTCTAGCACTGACTACAGCCTGGTTTCTATGTTCATAAAACCCAGCAGCCAAGTTCCACATACAGAACGGTGCCTGCTTAACCTCTGTGCTTTTAGGCAGATATGTATTTTTCTATGGTAAATCATATTGTCCTATAAATCTCAGGAAGTTTGGTGGTGCAGTAACTGAGGGGTCCTTTTCCTATAGAAGTGGCACTGAATAGCAGGAGAGGGTTGTCCTTTTGAGTCTAATTTAGAAGAAAAATTATTGAACCTCATTGTCCTTTGGGCTGCAGAAGGCTTTGATAGACCTACAGGACAGGGCACTGGGAAGGCTTTTTAGTTTCCCCACTTGAGGGTACTGGTGTATGGAATACATCTCATCACCATCCAGGAGCAGTGAATTTAGAAGGGGCTAGGGTAGTTAAGAGGGACACTAAGTTTATCAGAACATTTGTAACAAAAATGTTCTGGAAAGATGCATTAGGAGAAACAAATATCAAGGATAGGAATTACTCTGCTTAGATCAGGCTACGTCCTTCCCTCTGCTAGGTTATGTGAGCAACTGGGATTAGAGGGAAAATGCACGTTTCTTGTGGGGGAGAGGATGACACAATTCTGGAACCTTCTTTCTTAAAACATGACTGTTTCTTGCATTCTCACTTTACAATACAGCTGTGTACATTCATAATGTTTATGCAGACAGTTGGTTTTTTTCAATCATAGCCCTTCTTCTCAATGCTGCTTTGTTCCATTTGTTTTCTCAAGTGATTTTGTTTCTGGGTCTTCCTTAAATGTTAACTTACCTTTTCAGTTGTGCCTAAAGTTTTGATTTATTTTTATTTTAGTGGGATGCTTCTTTGATTTGTAGAAAAGAATTTCTGGCCTTCTTTATCATGTCCATGTTCTTATAGCAGAAGATCTTTTGAGACAGTTTTGATAGACGCCTTACATTCTCCCTTAGCCAAGATAACAAATGCTGTAATGTTAATTTTATGGAATTCTTCATCTGTTGCAGTTCTAGAAATCCATCCTGTGCTTTTGAAGCCAACAGAAGTTTGACCATTGACTTTCAATAAAGTCACTCTACTTTTCT
Organism: Gymnogyps californianus; assembly: GCF_018139145.2. Lineage (NCBI taxonomy): Eukaryota > Metazoa > Chordata > Aves > Accipitriformes > Cathartidae > Gymnogyps > Gymnogyps californianus. The sequence continues at coordinate 1,992,175 of NC_059490.1, read as the reverse complement.
TACTTAGATGCCAAATGTACCTGAACAGATCCTACAGACACACAGTAGAATATCAAATAAATCCATCCCTCTAGTAATTATCACCAAAAACTCATGTCTCTTACTTCTGAAGCCAGGGACAGTCTTGCTGGAAGCCTGCCTTTAGGAAACACTATTTTTTTCTTCCATGGTTCTACAAGGTTATATGATCTATCCTTACTATAACTGTGTGGCCATTTGTTAGCACACTAGTTTTAGAGCCACGATTCGGTCAGTTTACTGCAATGAGGTAAGGGGATCCTTTTCCCTTTAAGAGGCCATGATCAGAAAAACATGGCCTGAATTTCGTTAGCAGTGTGACAATGAGAGAGATAAGTAGATGTGACAGTTATGAATGACGTACTGTCATGCACTTCTGCGTTCTGACTCAGATAAATTGACACTGCTGTCAAACACAAGCTATGGAGAGTAGAGACCTCTGATGAACCTTCTAATATGGTAAATGGGAGTCTTAATTCTTCATTAACTGGAAAAAGGAGATTTGGCCATGTAATTTTCTCCTTGCTGCCTGTTTTAAAGATTCCAATAAGCCAGCATTTACAGTTGACTAGGCAGGGATTGCTTTTTCCTATGCTAGCGACATACAGGCTGTGAAATCTAAGGAAGCGCCGCTTAAACACAGACTTATTGCCTTGGTTATCTTTAATGACTTTGAAATGTATTGGCCTCATTATGGAACAGTGCAGTTATCAATTCCTCTAATTAGGTGATGTGGTCCCATAAGAAATTTAACATTAAAGTGCAAAAATGAGTTAGTGGCATCAACTGCTGGCAACCTGGGTGTTGGCACTGAATTTAAAGCAACGGTGCTCTTTTTCTGTATAGTTATTCTGAATCAATCTTATTCATTCAAATATCAACAGTAATTTTTTTCAATTAATTTATTTTTGCCTATGTGAAGAGCTGTTTATTTATCTGAGAATTTCTTTGCTCTCTGAAGCTCTGTTCTGTGGCATGCAGTTGGTGTAAATACTAGCAAACAATGAACTAGCTGATGCCGAGTGAGCTCTCTCCATTTACAGGTCAGACTAGACAGTAAAACTGCCAGTCCATCTTTTCGTTTTTAGTGGACCTTTCAATCTGAAGATCTCGTAGCAATTTATAAGCATTAAATAAAAGTGACTTGCCCACAGTCATACCACACATCAGCAAAGCTGGAAACAAAGCATGATACCCGCAGTTCAGTCACCTTCCCAGATTTTGTAATGCTGTTCCCTCCTACCAGTGTCTGTTTGAGGTTACGTTTCTCTTTTCCACCATATGGAAAGGATTATTGGTGGCCAATTTAGAATAGGCATTTGCCTGTCTTGTTGGGAGGAAAAGAGGGTCTGAGAAACTTTATTTTAATGTTGTCTAGTTTCTGCGAGTGTTTTGGTATGGCTGTATACAAAAGCAAGTGTACAACAGTTTATCTCTTGTTATCCTTCCCCTTAAGTCATACAGCACCATCCCATAGTTTATATCCATATGAAGATAATCTCCAGTTACTACGAGTTTATAAAGCTTGGTGGCAATAATGTACGGCAGGGCAGTGTGTGGTGTTAACATGGGGGGGATATTTATGTGACTACATCAGAGGGACCACACTACTTTAAATTAGAATTTTTATGTACTTTTGAATAAGTGGTTCCAAAGACATCTACAGTCCTAAAATTACAAACCACAAATGGTCACAAACCCAGTACTGGAGTAAGATTTCTGTCTGGCTAGCCAAGCAGTAAGCCGGGGCTGGAGGTATCAACCTATGCTTTCCACATAGACATGTATCTCATGCTGTACTGGTGTCACTTAACCGTGCTGCATCTGTAAGGTTGCACCACTCTTTTCCTTCCTTCTCAAAGGAAAAGTGTTAGTGGATCACAAAATTATTAGTTTTCCCCAAAAAAGATCATAGAAAACTGTTGTTTGTCCCATTGGTGGGAGTAGAAAAAGGATGGGGTACTTTAATCTAGGACCTTGAATCTCAGAGATGTTCCACTAAACATCTAGTGCATGTTACATACCTTGAGATTTTTTAAAAATGGGGCCTTTTTCTCTCTCAGGGCTCTTCTGTGCCTCGGGTCTTCATGCACAAAAGGGGGATAATAATTTTATTTTCCACAAAGTTGTTTAAATACGCTAATGTTTGCAAGGTATTCAGGTATTATAGAAATGTGAGGATATACATTTGTTGAAGGTGAATAAGCAAGCAGTAGAGGTAATACTGCTCAGCGGTTCTTTGCTCCATGGCATCTGCTTAGGCTGAACATGCTAAGAAATCTCCACCCCTGCAGGTTGGTGGGAGCTAACGACACACAGAGGCAGAGGGAAGAGAAGTAAAACATCAAGCATTGCTGTAAGTCAGGGGTGGCTCATCCATTCTGGATCCTGTCCATCCCCCAGTTCATGGCCAGAGTGGCTATCCCGTGCCGGACAGCTATGTCAGGACCTCCGGACACCTGCACAGGCCTCCTTCTCCTTGAGAGCTTGAAGCCCAGAGCTCCACAGCTCTGGAGATGCAGCTGTGGCTGAGTTTGGTTCCCACCCTGGTACAATTGCTCTGGGCCAGTGTTCTTTCCAGTGTCAGCTGGAGCACTGGCATAGCACTTCTACCTGAGAGCCGGTCTTTGTTGCAGAGGGCAACGGGGCAGATGTTTGTACTTGCTGTCAGGCTTGCGGCTTGACTTTTGGTTCACACTCAGAGAGTTAGGAGGTGTTGAGATAGACTGTGGAAAGGAGGTTGCAGGCTTGGAGGAGTGTGCCAGCACAGCTGGCAGCACCTTTCATTGGGTCTAGCATCCCAGATGTGGACCTTAGGTCTTCAGAAAATCCTGATGTAGCACTGCATAGGTATTAGAAGGATCCAACATCAAACCTTTTTTAAGTCAGAAGAATAAACATTTATGGCATTGTGAAGAAGTGCAATGTGTGTGTCGGTGAATAACTTTATTCCCTCTCTGTGGGGTTCAAAGAGGGGAAGAGGATAAAACAAACTGCACTGAACAGTATGGGTATTTGTTGCAGTTGTCCCTAAACAGGAAAGCGCTGTGTACTGGCAACACAGTGAGGTATGTGCCTGGGTTTTGGTGAGATTCTTAACCTTATTGGTTTTGGTGGGTTTATTTGAGTCTATTCGCCACCTCCTAGCACAGAAAGTATCAAGAGACCTTAACTTACCTTCGCATTGCACATCCTGCAGTAGTGTGCTAAAGCAATGAGGTCACTCTACAGATATATTTCTTCAGTTGCTTTTGGAGGACAGGGCGTTTGTTAAAGGCTCAAGGCCGAGAAGATGGGGAATGGATGAATTCACTTTATCTGCTTGGGCACCTAACTTGGGTGTCCTCAACTGCACTTCAGCTCCTGTCCTTTTCCTGTGCACTGCTTTTTTTCTCTTGAATCACAGTGAGATATTTGAGATAGAGTACACAATCCTGCCACCCTTCCCACCCCTTCCAAGGTGTGTAACTGGTCTGGAGCTGTTAGCAGGAGTAACATAGCTCTAGTGGGGTGGGGACTGTGCTAATATGTACATATTTCTGAGCATACCGAGTCTGAGCCATCCTAGATATTTCAGTCCTTGGGGAATTAATGCAGGGCCTCTTTCTCTATTCAGCCATGTCATTGTATCTCTGACTACTACAGATTGCAGAAGCCCCTCATAGATACAATGATTTGTTCTAAGTCCATATGATGCCCTCCCCTGCAACGTGTCTGAACATCTCCCAGCAGTGCATTAAACACTGCGACTGACATCTACTAGGTATAATGTCTAGTTTATTTTCTCATCTTGTGTTCAGAAAGAAAAGTATGTGCAGTATATTTTTTTGCTTTAAATAAACAAACATGCACACGTGTAGTCCCACAGTGTTTGTTGCTGCCAATATATTTAGAGAAGTTATGTTGGAGAAGTTCTCCTTTTACTTGGACTGGAAGGAAAGAGGTATGGGATAATTCTGCTTCCCAAGGGAGCCAATTCTGCTCTCTTGCATTAGTTTTCAAGACATTTTTGTTTCACGTGCATACAGACCCTGTTCTAGCAATGGATATCATCAGAGTATCTGAGAAGCACAGTAGTTATCTGCGCTTAAATAAGGAAGAAAAAAAGGTTTGATCCTTCTAGTTTTCTCCCCCTACATTGTTTATTCTCAATGGAGTTTGTGATTTTCCTTCTCTGAAAATGATATTTTCAATGGTGACATTTCATACCTGACCATACTTTTGCATAGTCAATGCAAGAAGAAAAGGAAAAGTGGCAGGAGAAGGGCCACCTTTTAATTCTGTATGTTGTTCAGGAGTCAAAAAGTTGACAGAAAAAATTGGACCACAGTTAACCTTTAAGTGTAGACTCCATGTTTTCTCCGTAGTCCCAGATGACAGCCTGCATGTGCTGTGTGCAGAGTGATGCATGTTCCTAAACCATGCATTGTATCCTCATCTCATGTAAAATATTTCTGTATTGTTCTTACAGACATTTCATGAAAATCAATGAAAATGATTTATCTAAGAAAAAAAAATTAAGCATAGGTTAAGGAAAAGGCAGACAATAACTGTGCTTTACAGTCCTAAAAGCCCTTAAACAAAACGTCTCCTTCAAAAGAGACGCTGTAGCTTTAATATTGGCTGCTGTTTCTTTGAATGGAGTTACCCAATCTTTCATCAAAGAAACATATCTCCCATATCCCTGTCTTTAAAAACAGCAATTATGTGTAAATGCCTTCTGATTTATTTGAGCCAGGGCCACCGGCCAGTGTGAGTCACCACAATTTATTGCTAACCGTCACTTTTACATGATAGGTTTGTAACAAATATCTGCCGCATATTGTTAAATTAATCTTCCATTTAAAATTAATGGAGTTAGACTCCCCAGGTTCAATGTAATTTCGTGTTCACGGGCAGGGAGTGATGTGAGCTGCATACAAAATGAGCCGAGGCCAAACGCCCTAATCTTTCATCACCTTGAACCTAGTGACTAGGACGCCTTCTCAGCACCAACTAATGAGATTGAGCTTGCTTCTCTCCTGAGGACGCCAGCTCAAAGAAGCTTTTCTGCTCAGATACAGCAGGCTTCGTCTTATTTTAATAATTCCTCAGATATGACATGCCTGATGTTATGTATGAAAGAGTCAGGCTTGAAAAAGAGATGAAATGAATTTTATATCATTACTTCAAAACCGAAACCGGCTAAAGGAAGTATGTCACAGTTAAAAATGCAGTAAGCATTTTAGCTATGAAATATTTTGAAAGTAAACAGGAGTCATCCTTTCATTTATTATTATAACGTGGCCTCACCTTAGACTCATCTTCTGTAATTCTAGTCCCATTCATAAATTAATAACAATAATGTAGATGAAAGGAGCAGACTGTCCAATAAGCATGTGGATGGGACCATCAGAGAGAAGAGATTTAATTCCTAATGGAATATGCCATGCTATAGTGCTGAGCTCTATCATTTCTCTTTGTGGGCATTTGTAGAAAATGAGCCTGTCTTTTATGCAATGGCAAACTGCAAATCCGTCACATATTGTTTAAAAATAATTGAGTTGAATTGTATCAGTGTACCTTTCTGTCTTTCCTTTATTGCAGCTTTAAAGAAGTAGTAATTTTGGTTATATTTTAGTATTTATCAGTGCAGGAGACTAATAGCGCTGGTTATATCTGTACCAGGGTCTGTGCAATTGTATGTCGTGGTCAGTGTACCTTCCTATGCAGCAAGTAGCCCTGCTGCCTTTGTCACCCCTAGTGACTCCCCAGTCTCCCTGACTTACTTTTGTACCAAGTGCACGAGAACCTGCTTCTCCATCCGTGCCATGGACATGTGGCCTTGCCACGTGTATGAGTCAGGCAGTGGGGATGGGGTTCAACAAGCCCTCTTCCCCTGCTGCTGAGTCATGCCACAGCGCCTGCTTCAAGCACCATGTGCCAGACAGAGCAGCATGATGAACTCCTCCGCTCTACCTTGCATATGGCCTCCGGACAGTGGAAAGTAGCTGTGGTGCTGCTTCCTAGGAAGAAAGATTAGAAACATGGGATTTTTCAATCTGGAGGAATGTCTTAGGAGAGAAAGGAGAAACGTCTTTCCACAAGCTACTGTTGAACAGAGAAGAGCATAATTTGTTCTAGGGCCTGTGGTAGGTAGGACAAGGGATGGTAGAATGTGAAGGTTTCCAAATCTTCCTCTTATTTTCATGTATATGTATGAGGGAAAAAAGTTTTGAACCATCTGGACAGCTGAAGGGAGTATCAGTGGTGATTTCTTTCCATTTTGCTAGTTTGATTTAAAATCATTATCAGTCTTCCTATATATTCCACCTGGGGCAGTTTTCCGCAACTGAGTAGATCTCAGTCTGGTTCTTTCATGTCTTGTAGCACTTTGTATCAGTTGCAGCCATTCTGATTTCTGTTGAATTCTGACTCTGGTTAAACCAGTGAACATGATACCAATATCAGGCACCTTCATTTTTGTAGTGGTTTTGTGGCTGAGAAAAACATCACCGTTCTAGTCATTTTGTAGAACTACTGATTTTGACTTCTTAAACTTTTTGTTTTCTTATTTAAAATCAGTTTTGAGGATTTGATCTTGTTCCTCGACACTATCTCACCTGATTTAAGCATCAAAAAATTGCCAGGTTTTTTTTTATGGGTGGTTGGGTTTTTTTTTTGAGTGAAGTATATGCATGTATACCCTCAGTTATAGGTACTGTATGTTCTTGTACAAAACATCTGAAACCCGGTGCTCCATGCTGTGTGCGTTCACCAATTCCAACATCCACATGTGTCCAATTTCCTCTTCCTCCACATTATTGCTGCCAATTGCCCAATTTTTCTTTCACCCTCGGATACAATACTGGGGTAGAACAATAAGATATGCCCAAGTAACCTGGACGTACCCCTTGGCCTGATAATTAACCCACACTCACCCAAAGTAATGAGGAGTGCTGATAAGAGTACAACATGTAAAGCCATGGCTACAGCAGTTGACATCAGCTGGGGACCAGCCCTCAGTGTTTGGTCCTGAAAGAATCACCAGGGGGTCTCTGAGTCTGACTGTTTATTAGAGCCTGGAGCAATGGGGGGAAGTTGCAGTCTCTGCAGTGGTGAAAAGCAAGTCCACATGGTGACGGCAGTGTCAGTCCGTGCAGGGTGAGCCTTCTGGTGCGCAGAAGGAGCTTTCTTGCATTACCTTTTTTAGCAGGTTGCCTCGTATGTAAAAAATATGGTGCCAGCTAGGACTGGCTCGACTGCCTTGCAGAAGAGAGAAAGATAAATCAAGTTCCTTTTCTGCTTTATTTACTTGCTATTCATTTTTATACCAGGCTTTGCAGTAGACAGCAATGAAACTTCTAGATATTCATAAACAAAAATCTGGTCTTCTGTCCACTGATATAGATCAGGGAGGCCAGAGTGTACGTTGAGAAAGAAGAGAGTTGTAAAAAAACATTGAAATAGATTTATTGGAGACTTCAATATCTGTTGAAGTCAGCAAAGCTGGAATAAGCTTTAAGTAAACACTATCAATTTCGATGATAAGATTTAGATGGTGGCTTCTATTTTTTTTTCACTAGACGAAACAATATTACAAAGCTGGTCTTCATGGAAATGTGATCAAGATGTAAGCAGTTCTATCGTTAACTCCTTTACATTAGGTTTAGTTACAGTCAGTTCTCTTTGAATAGCAGAAGATGTGTCTCTTAGCATTGGAATTTTTCATTATGTGGGCTTTGCATCTTAATGTTTTTCCTGTCTCCTTGTATTCTGGATTGTTGCCATTTTGCAAGGTGAAAAGGTTACCAGTTCCAGCTCTTGCATCAGTGCTGTGCTGGACCTTCTGGATACCCTTGGAAGCCTTTTGTCTTACTTTTTATTAAGAAAAAAAACTACATTCAGGTGAAATGAGTTTCTTAGTTTCAGCATCCAGAAGTATAAAAAAAGTTCCCTTCTATGCAGTGCGTTTGATTGGGAATAAAAATGACTGATGGCAGCCCATACTGGACCCTTTTGTTCAATTCAGCTATGATTATGGAGCCTATTAGCTGGAGTTACAACCTATTTAAGAGCACTGCTTACTAGTAATGGGGGCCAAATGATTTTGGAAAGTTCAGATTTACTGGGCTCCCTGCGGAAATGAATTCAGCACTGAACATATTGATGCAGAGCCTGAATGAGGCTGTTCCAGTGGGACTCAGAATTGTGTGCTTAGCAAGAAATGAGCGGGTAGTAGAATTAAAGATCAGATAGATGTGAGGCTCAAGGGCAGTCTAAACTCTGAAGTTCATCACAGCAACTTAATCAGACTAAAATGAATGTTGCGCTGACAGGAATCAAGCCTGTGTGTGACAGGAAATTTAGCTTGTTAAAATGGTGCTGTGTTTCTTCTAAGTCCCTGTTTTGTAAGGTCTTGAAGTGTTTTAAAATAATTGTGAGATGTTGGTGTTCGATGGCTACTGAGGCAGCTTGGTTTTCGTTAATGGAGATGTTGACTCTCTACTTGGTATTTACCTTTGATATAATGTATCTGCAATTTTAGTACTAAATAAAGACCAGCCTCTTGCATCTATTCAGAAGCAAGGGAAAGCTTCAGGGTTCTTTCAGTGGTTTTTGGCACAATCTTAAATTCTGCACAGGGGAGAGGAAAAGTTGGATTATTGGGCCCCCGGTCCTGCACCTGAACAAGACCCCCACGAACCAGCCTTCATGCGATGCAGGTAGCATGGTGCAGTGCAGACTGGTCCCCGTGGTCACCCACTGCTCATGGGAACCACAAGAGAGGAAATGCCCTGCCCAACACCACAGTGAATGACACAGGAGCAAGAGGCTTGTAGGACTGCTTTGTCATTCACACTTGTCTATTTAGCGGGGCACATCCTGCTACCTTTCCAGAGACAGACCAAGTAATTTTTTGGCATGGAGTGCATTTAAAAAAAATATTTTATTTTTTTCCTTGACCCCGTCTAGTCTTTGAATGTAAGGGAGATTTTTACTTCTGTATTGGTTACAGTCTCATCCATCCACTGCATCTAAACCCTCCACTGAGTTTCTTTCAGATGCCTTCTTAGCTCCCTAAGAAGTCTTAAGCCACAGCCTCATGTTTCCCATCCATATCCAGCCCTGCCCAGGTCTTCAAAGCTGTCCAGTTCTGTAATTCCTGTACTTAAGGAAACACGACTCTCCCCTTCTGGATATTGCTTCAGTACTCTCATCTCCCCTTCCTGTAACTCCCCCAAATGTAACACCTCTTAGTCAGCACCAAGCTTGTCCAGCCTTGCTCCTCTATCCTGCTCGTCAGATGTCTTCCTCCAGCGCACATAATACAAAGAAGCAATATACTTCTGAAACACTGTTCAATAACAGTGCACTCCACTGACAAATCTTTCACAATCCTCTTTTCTGACTTGGCTTCTGCTTTGGGACAGGAAATTTATATGTTCTAAACCAAAATTTCTTGCTACATACAAATGGATACTTGACTTGAAAGTCCTTTTTTGATAGATCACGGGAAGGTACTGCTCTGTTGTCCTTGAATGGAGCTGTGAATATTCAGTATTTGTCAGTTAGATGGCTGCTTTCCTTCTTCTGAACAACAACAGACTCTCGATCCAACCTAAAGACAAGCAGGTGGGACTGTGGTTTTGCATCTTGCGAAATGTAGTAGCTTGTTTGTGAAGAGTCTGGGAGAATTTGGTGTTGTTCATGTAGTTAACAAATGGGAAGCATTGAGTTGGTTTTGTATTTGTAATACTTTTAATTTTGACCTTAAAAATTGTGTTCATTGGGACATGCTTTTACAGCAGTGTGTTGGCCTCCTATAGGACCTAGATCCACGCAGAAAGCAGTGGAAATCTGCTCATGCAGATTTAGCTGTATCACAGTCTCTGGCTGCACAAGGTCAGACATCCAGGAAAGGACTGGAAATGCTTTACTGAGGCTGCAAGAGTGGAAAGACAGGGCAGTTTCTGGGTCACCATTCTGACCAACTGTTCATGTAATTGTTACATGAGATGTTGCTTATAGGAGTCCTATTTTCAATCATACGAGCATGTCCCAGATTTTTATAAACCATCTGTTCAAGTGAAGAACTTCCAGGTTGTGGGTTTTTGGGTGAGGGGGTAAAAAGGCAGAAGGAGAATTTCAAGCGGGAGTTAGAAGTCATGTGTCAGCTGGGGTCTGGTAGGAGTCTTTTTAAAGCTAGAATGAAAGATCATGAGAGAAACACTTTCAGCTTGACACACAGATGATAAAGCAAACCTTAAACAGAAGCTGTGGCTGCACAGCAGGTAAAGAAATCCTGCTTAGATTAAAAATAAATATTTTATGCTGCCTGTATGCAAAGCTTTTTTTTTTAATAGCTTAAAGCCCTATACAATTGGCAGCAAGTAGAAGAAGTTAAAAGAAGGGGTTTGCATTGTTTTGTTAAGGTAGGAACCCCTCAAAAAGATAAGTTGACGTGGTTTTTTTTTTTTTAATGGTAAAGAGAAAATTAAAGGACAGGCTGCTCATCAGAATTATGAAGCAGAAAAGCATTTGCAAATTACCTGTCTCTGTATGTTTATAGCAAAAAGCAAATCCCACCTTTATAATGTCAGATGGCAGATAATTTTTTTGAGACAGGCATCAAGGTGCAGAGTACAAGAGAGAGCTCAGCTGTAATATGCATGAGTTGGTGCTCTCTGCTCAGAGGGGCAACTGTGAGGTAAGGAACGACATCATCCGCTCCCCTTCCTTTGCCATCCATTTGGAGCATTTTAATGACTAAAGCAGGGTAAACATTTGTGAGGATAAACATTGTTTTCCTGCTGAGCAACAATGTCTTCTGTATGAGAACAGGATTGTTTTGGCATATGTCGGCTCTAAATATCCCTGCAGATACTTTACAGGAATTGCTACCTCTTTAAACATTTATGCTATTAAAAATCAGGACGATTGTTGACATAAACCTGTGATAGCAGCTGCATTGTAGACAGAGTATGAATTTTTTATGTTATTGATGAGAAGTTTATATCATTTATGTACTGTAGTAAGGGAGGCGTATGAGTGCTGAATACAGAAAATTATGTGATTGAAACCATTTAGAGTATCAGGGTGCAGTATTTATTAATGTGTCCCTCTCAAAAGGAACATGAATGCAGTAAATGGAAAGCAAAACAAAGCTAAGTGATTTATAATATTTTAAAAAACTCTTGTTGGGATGAAAGTAAGTTTTGCGGCCCTACAGCCTGGGTTATCTGGTTTGGGTACCAGTGTCAGCACTGCAGGAAAGAGTGATGTTTTCAGATCATGAGGGTAGGCAACCAGTGGGTTGAAGCTCATGGGCTTGGAGGGCTTGTGACTGGAGAGGGTGGAGTATGATAAAGGGACGACTGCAAAAGAAGTTTGGAAGAACACTGTTTTTGTGTATGTTTTCTTGCCTTGAATTACTGTCACTCTGGAGGCAGGACTAATGCTGAGCTTGTCTCTTGCTCTGGAGAAAAGATGCTTACCTTCTTCCTAATCCTTTCTGTTTTCTTCCTTGTCTCTCATGGTTTCTCTGTAACTTGCTCTTGCCAGCAGCTTAGTGCTTTCTTTTCAGACCCTGCTCCCCCCACTGAGAACAGTCACAGAACACTTGTTTCTGCTCCCGAAAGGAAGGACTTAAGCAACTAAGTGGCAAAATTTCCCTCATTGGAGGGCAGAGGAGGCTGTGCAGTTTGTGAGGATTATGGTTCATGTTGTGGGGAGGTTCCACAGTAGCTCCTTCAACAGATGTCTCCTATGAGGTCTCGGTGTGATCTAAAGCTCTACTCCCTCCAGCATAGCCTCAGGAGGTAAAGGAAGCAGTTCAACTTTCCTCCTTCAGGCATGACTGTTCCTGTTTTTGCAGAATCCCACTTGAAAGTTATATAAGTGCTTCATGTTTCCCAGCACCAGACGGGCTAAATTAAATTTTCATATGTTGTCCTTACTCATTTTTTCTAAAAGAAGTATCACTGAGCAAATTTTCAGGATGTTCTTCTTTTAATGGAAGCACAGCCATTGCTCAGTTTGTGACATTGCTGGCTTCTTCCATCCTCATTGAATATTGCACTTAAGGTTCTGATATTGTATATGTGAATAGGACCACTAAGTCAGTGTAATTACTCATGTGCTTTTGTGCTCTGCTGGACTGCGGTATTTCAGCCGTCCATCCAGGGTCTTCTTGGAGGGAGGGAATATTCCCATGTCAGCCCTTCCTGCAAGAGAAACTACATTTTGCAGAAGTACTCTCCAGAACTGTGGGTGCATCCACATATATGCGAGGCAGTTAAGATGGCAATTTGGGCAGTCTGGCACTCCGTTAAGGTTTATGGATGATGTCAGTAGCAGTGGTGATTTGTACAAGGTAGGCACCTGTATGCAGAGCCTCAGATCACCAGTTCATTTCATATGAGCCACCAACCAGCTGGTCAGTAGTAATAACTTCTTGTCACCTCACCCTAGGCTGTATTTAAACCAATGACCTAGAGGTGAAAGGCTTTGTATCCTATTACCAGTCCACTGAGACATTCAGTCCTCAGTGGGATAAGTCTATAAATTAATATAGCTCTGGATTAATATTGCAGACACAAAGCTACGTTAAAAGAACGTTATTAGGATTGCAAAGTCAAGCCTGTGAAAGTTAAGAAATGTGAGAATGAAGGTTGCCTGTTCAACCTTAATTTGCCCCCTTCTGTGTATGCATTATGATACAGCCTTTAATTACATGATCACATTCTACTCAGCCTGAGGCAGACACCTGGCATAGAAAATTTCAGCCCAAATGGTTTGAAGTTTGGCAAAGTTATAATCAATTGAAAAAAGATGATCTTGTAAGAAGTGTCTAGCAACTTTAACAAAAGGCTGTAGTTTGTGTTGATTTCCATTTATTTTACTGCATCCAGAATTTGTTTAACTTAAAATATTCTGCAGGTAAGATCCATCTGTGTGGAAGACCCAGGAGGGCAGTGTGTACCTCAAATTGTTTAAACACAATAAGGATCTTTTTAACAAAAATCATCTATGTTTAGACATACAGTGCCAAAAAGATGAAACTGAAATGGGAATCCTACTGTTTTATGTGTTTTATACATATATATATATATAAACAAAGATGAAAAATAATCTCTACAGGTAACAACCAAGTCAGTCAAGTAAGTTGAATATTAGGAGGAGAAAACCAGATTCATATTCATGGTATCTTTTTAAGCCCAGCAGAGGGTTTATTCAACCCAACTCTCTTTTCACCTCAGAGCTGCTTGGGAATTGTTGTGTTGTGTTGATGAAGAACAATGCATGGCATTCTAATTTACATTCTTGTGTAGAATATAATTGTTCATTTACACTTAATATAAAGTATGTTCCAATGTATAAAGATTTCATGCACTGGTGGGTGATCCTTGCCCTTAAAAGTAGAAGGGAATGTTTATTTCACAACACACTAATGATTAGTTTATAATTTATTGGAGTACTGGCACAGTAATTACCAGGATCGTTTTGGAGTTTGGGCAGGAAGAGGCTCCATCTTGCTGTACCCAAAGCACGTTACATTTATCACATCGGGTACAAGGGCTACCCTCCCAATTAAGTGAAGAATGAGAAGAAATTTGGCAAGCAAGGGTTGACTCTGAAAGGGATTTCAGAAAGTGTTTGGGTATATGAGGCTGAGGTATAATGTTACATAATCCAACTTTAGGGCTTCTGGGACTGGGTCAGATGTGCTGTGACCACTTGAAACAAAGCACTGGCCTAGTAAAACTTTACTCTGAAAGCTCAGATATCTTAAAAAAAAAAGTTGATGTTTGTACTGGCAAGTTTTATACTAGGTCTGTTATCACTGTCCTACTATGCCAGGCATGAACAACAGAAAACCTGAAAGCTTAACTTCTGTGATTTGGGCTCTGCCTCATTCAGTAGAAATGTGGTTTGTGCCTTTGCGTGATCCAAAGGAAACAGGTCACATGAGCTGATCCGGTAATGTGCAGAGCCAGCTGTGATGATCACGATGTCATTAGTAAGTTAGTGCATCCTGACTGGGAATCCTCTTCTTTTAAGGTATTTCTTTGCCCTAGATGAGAGTTTCTTTTCTAGAGTGGATCATAGTCACAAGCTTATGTAAGCGTCCTGATAATTTCTTACCTGGATGAGAGAGAGAGAGAGGAGTCTTTTGGAGCTGATTTAATACGTAGATTTAATGTGTAGACAGATAAAAGCATGCTTTTCTGTATCTCTCTCTCAAACCCAATGGTTATGCTAGTATTTGAGCTGTAGTAAGTTGTTTCTTTATTACTTGAATGTTTGTTGTTGAGGGTGATTTCTGGATCACTACACATAACATTCCATTCCTGGGGAAACAGAAATCCTTACAGCTGGCATACCTAGCAACTCTGATAGTTCTCAGCATCCCATTATAAGCTCAACAGTACCCAGGAAGGAGTTTGCAAGCCTGTTTATTCAGTAAGCCAAATGAACTGGTGAAATTTGGTAATACAGGATGTTAGTGTGGAGAAAGCTTTTTCTAATAGCTAGCATTACCCTGAGGTTCTTTGGCATGCCACAATACAGACTGCCTGCATCTCAAGAACCTCCTTCAAATTTTTAACACCAGTAAACAAGAAATTACTTACCCAAGGTCATATTGCACAATTATGTCAAAATCAGGAATAATAACTTGGTTTCTTGTCTTCTAGACCTCTATAATCTTCACTGCTTTGACAGTCTGCTGTCTATACTTAGCATATTGTCATTGTATTTTACAGTTCTTAGTGGTGATTATTCTTTTTATTTTATACAAATACTACTTTTTTTTTCCTGGGATATTCTCACAAGCCAATGTTCTGTTTCCCGAATCACTTAGTAAAGCTTATTTGCTTGTAAATTAATTGTATTCTGAATTCAGCACAAAATGCCATAGCTAAGATTAGCTCTAACCTTCAAACTTCAAACCTTCAGACGGCAGAGATGAGCCATCGATATGTAAGTCTTGTCTGTGTGTTTTTAAAAGTGGTAAAGAAAACGAAAAATAAGCACTGTCCTTCCAAGGGAACTGGCAAGCTGCCATCTTAATTTTTCAAGAAGAGGGCAGGTCGGGACAAGTCAATCAAAATCAGTCAATTCTTGGACAGCAGTTCAGGTACAGCAGTATGAAACCCCTTTCAGTGGAGGTCTATAACATTAATCAGAAACAGCAGAGTGGTCTTTTGTAGGACTTTGGGGACCAAAGAAAGTTGATGGTGGGTGCTTCTGCACTGATATTTTTGCTTATGTTTCCCTTATGCTGTCCAGACAGAGATCCTAAAAAAGGAATTTCATTCTTTTTTTTGATATCACTATAGGTTGTTCTTCACCATACTGAAATATTCTTTTGGCACTTTACACAGGAGGACACAAAGAACTATGCAGAAACTCTGTAATTCCATAGTAACCGTTGACTCTGTAATTGCATGGTATGTACAGTTCAATGTAAATATGTGGGTAATACAAGCAATTTGTATTTTCTCAACTACGTTATTAAATCTTAAAATTGCAAACTACATGGAAATTAGGTTGAGAATAAAATGGGTAACTTCACATACTATATTATTGCAGCATATTATCTCTAGAAGTCTGTCATTACTTTGTAGTTACATGCTATTTTTCAGATAATAACCAACCGGTGAAAGTTTGCGGACTTGTCCGGCTCATAGCTGCACAGCCTAGCCGTTAATTTGGGTTTAGGAGGTGGAGAATGTTGTCAACTCGGTCTTTCAGTCTTTTTTGTATAGGGAGGAGGATTTTTTTCTTTCAAGCAAACAATCTCACTGACTGGTAACGGTAGCTATTTTATATTTATTGCAAATACAAACAGTGCACTTAAAGCGAGTGTTGTGTCTCTGCCAAGAATAAAAACAGGCTCTAATGCTCACATGCAGGGTTTTCTTTTGCCTTCGGGCTCTCATAGATACATGTCAGGTGTTATTTCACCAGCGAGACTCTCAGACTTCACAGGTCTGTGCAGCACTCATTCTGAGCCTTTGCTGGAAGGGCATGGCCAGGCATTTTAAGGACATTTTGAGACTTTGTTCATTTGTGGCTGACTTCCAGAGACGCTCATTAACTTTGTGTACGCTTACTGCTTTTTGGGGTCTTCTGATATTTTAACCTCTCCCTCTTATGCTTTTCTCTCTCCTTGTTGTCTTTGTCGTGTTGAGTGTGGCATTAGGGTTAGGTTATTTATTTATACAGTATGAATATGTAAATCTTTGTAGTCCTCTTAGGTCTAACCCTCTCCACTTTGGCCCCTTTTTTCTGTTGAAATTTTGAATGAAAGAAGCACTGAATGAGTCTTTCAGCTTAGAAACAACTGCTTTTATTTATTTATTTTTACACAAAGCATACAGACGTGAGAGTTGGAAAATGCCTCTAGTATATGGTCACATTTGCCTGTATTTTAAAATGTATACCTATACATTTATATGCATGCTATCAAATCCAAGTAGTTTGTTGACTGTTTAGAAAAAGACAGAAAAGATGGAAGTGTTTGGCTTTGGTAGTCAAACTGTTAATCAGAGCACCAGTCTAGGGGCATGTGATACATTGAGAGGACTGAAAACTAACCATAAAATCTGAACTAAGAGACTGAGCTCCTCTCAGGAAGATAAAAAGATGCAAGGACATAGTGAAGTACTGTAAGATAGATAATGATAGTCACTCATCAGTCTTTGAACTCTCCAAAAAGAAGTCACGGCTGTTGCTCTTCTTCATGAGGAATCTTTTACCTTTACACCTGTATCTTCTGGGTTTTCTAGCCTTTCATGGTAGATTTATTAGCTGCTGTGAAGCAAGGAGGAAGACTTGCAGGGAGGGGGGATATGGAGGAGAATCGAGAAGAAACAGAAGAAGGAAGACAGAACAGTGGGAGGGAGAGGGAGGAAGAAGAGAAGAGATAGATGAATGACAACAAATGGAAGAGAAATGAGACAAGGAAGATGATAGGGGAGAAAAAGATTGGAACGGAGCTTTTGAGAGCACATGCAAAATAGAGGTCTGGTGGAGGATTTCCAGCAAAAGTGGTGTAAATCAATGATGAGTAAATTAATAGGGCAATTGTGCAAATGAGACTCAGTCATTTAAGCCAAGCGTAATACATCATGGATGAGTTAGAGAGAGTGTAACCCACAGGGCACACCTTTCAATCTACTCAAGATCTAAAGCAGGATGCTGACACGTCAGAAAATGGAGCAGATGGACAAAATGAGGGACATACATTAAAAGGGAAGAGGTTGTAAGACAAACTCCAAATGCAGGGCGGCATTAAACTCCTTAATGCCAGAGCCATGTCTTAGACTAAAGTAAAAACTTCCTGGTCCTTCCAAGTCAGAGATTATTACTGTGGTTTCTGATACGGTTTCCTGGTATTACTTCGATTCCTGATGTGATTCCTAACTTGTATCAGAAGAACAAATTAAAAATGCATTCAGCAATTCTTTGAATGTGTAATTTTGCAGAACTGTTTCCTGTAGTTGCCACTGCAAGCATTTCTGCCATCTAACAACACTAAACTGTGAATGTAGCTGAAGAGGGAATGTTCTAAGGAGTTTGAAGTGGCCACCTGATCACTGACTGGCAGGCACCTGGCTTTGACCTTGCTATGTCCCATTCTGTGCCGCTTTTGGAGTACGTATATGCATTTGTACACCAGAGAAGACAGGAGATAATCGGAATATGCTGTTGTCTCTCGCTGATATTACAGCTGTGCCGAGTGGTCCTGGGTTTTGATGTAATTCCAAGAGTTCTAGATTAACCCCATTTCTCTGGGATTTTTTTAGTTTCCAGGTCAGTTAATGTGCTTTAACCCACCTTTTTGAGACCGTTTGCAAATCTTCACCAACCCTGAAAATGGATTCCTCTGCTGTAGCTCTAAAATGTATCAGACCCATTAAATCCTGTGCCCTTTAAATGCATTGGTTACTAACCTTTTGTAAAGGATCAAAATTAACAGACTGTTTAAATGAATTTGACAGTCATTCTGCCCTATTGGTTTTTTGAAAGCATTAGACAGAGTGCCAGGTGGCCCAGTTGATAAAATGTTTTCTTTCACTCCGTCACTCCTGTGACTTCAACTCTTTCTCCAAGGTCTTAAGAAAAGTAAGTGTTTTTCAAAGATTTTTTTGTTTGTTTGATTTCACCATCTTCCCTCTCTTCTCCTTGAAATATTTAAGTAGAGTGTGAACTTGATTTTCATTTTACTCAGTAGAAAGTTAAATGCAACCCAGGCGTCTTGTTAAGGATAAATATTTTTCTAAAGGAAACAAAAGAAGTGATGAAAGATTAGGTGGAAAGGGAAACCTTAGCTGCTGATGGGGGGCAGCTGGGTTTTGTCAGGGATGGTAGTTCCTTCCTCTTTTGCCTGCTGCTCTTTCTCTGAGAAAAGGAGCATTTGTATCTAAAACTCGTGCTGATAACATAGCTCTTAACTTGACAGCATCCCTTTTTCAGCCTTAAAATTCCTTCCTGAAGTTCAGATTGGTCTGAAATACTGCCTTGGAAACCTTGGGATGCAAGTATAAGGTCTTCTTCAGGAGCGTACTCAGCAACCTGCTATTTTATAGGTCAAATTAAATTAAGGCTTCCATGAAAAAGGTATGTAAGGCATGAAACCTCTTTTATGTGCAGTTTCCTGGGTGTGACAACACGGGAACGTGTCACATTTCTGAGAGGATCCTGGCTCTCTATTAAGAAAATAATTCACAAAGCAGTTCAGTCATCTGCAAACAGATTGGCATCCTGAGTGCCTGTCGCTGATGAAGCTTGGCCTTCTTTCTCAGAATGTTACAAACCCTCTTTCGCTGGGGAGAACCAAAGTCCAACAGTCAAGTGACCTTTTCTGGGTCTTGGAATTGTTTCTGTATTTTTCTAGAAAAGAGTTTCAAAGTCGTGGTGTTTCTCCATATCACATTGCATAGACTTCATATCACATGACATAGATATGGATTGCGACTTAACTGAAGCACTTTAAAAATCCCATTATTATTTTAAAAAAGAAACAAACCCCCCATTCTGTTAATGAAAACTATTCTTTGTTAAATAAATACAGAATTTATATTCCTTTTTTTCAGAATCAGGCTTCAAACTGGTATCAGTTATAAGAGTTTGGTTAATTATAATTGAAGTTGCATTTTATAATTGATTTCTAACATAACTGCTGTAACACTTTAGTGATGTCTAACAAAGATATTAAGATTCATTTCTTTAACAAGAGACGAAAAGATATATGTAGTAATGTTGTTAATTGTTACACAGCCTGTCTGCATTCTGAATTTCAGTCTCAGTGGCTGATTCCATATTTTAGCGTGAGAGAGTCACCAGGAAGTGTGGCTCTGGAGGATAGGTGGTGATTTTTAACTTCTTGCTGAAGGATAACTCTTCATAACATGAACATGGAAATAAAAAGCTTTTTCACAGTAATCCTTAGAGTATAGTTGGTCTGTTGAAGGGTTTATTCTATTTAAAAAAGGAAAAGAGATGGGATGAGTAGGTAATGTTTTTTCTGTCTCTCAAAAATTGTCAAGGTTTTGAAAATGTTCCTGTTCCAAGCTGGGGTGGAATCCAGTCAGAACTTTTGAAATGTGTCTTCAGATGCAGCATCCAGAAAAATCAGGTCAAAAGTTGGTGCACTTCCCTGCCATTTAGGAGATACAGGTAGCCTTGGAACTGGATTTTTTGGCTTTAAAGTAAGTGCACCAGCCACTAGGCTTAGGGCTGATTCTGTGCCTCTCCTTAGTTACCACCGGAAATCTCTTCCTGAGCCTTAAAAATGTATTCCAGTGAAATTCTGCTGAATCTGACACCTCTGTGAAACAGATTTGTCTTGGTGAGTTGTTATTTCCTGGCAAAAAAACTGTTTTGTCAGAAAATTCCCAATCAGCCTCTAGAAAATCATAATATCACAATATAATATAAATAGGAGACAGTAACAAAGCATGCATACAGTTAAGTCTGCACTGATCTTTTCCACTTACTCTTAAATAATAAAGGAAGGGAAAGAAGAGGGTAGTGGACAGATGGAATAACTGAACTCATCCTGCAGTGGAAAATTGTTCCAAAGAACGAGTCCTTGGAGCAAACCTGGCTTGTGAGACCTTTCAAATTCCTTTTATCTGAACTCTATTTTCACTGCTTCCTGCTGCTGCTACCTCTTGCCAAGTGCAGACCTCAAAGTTGGTGCAGTAGTCCTGACTGAACAGCTTGTAGTCAGAGGAAGGAACAACCTGAGCTTTAAACAGCCACCCAGCATAATAGCGGTTCTTTGGACACATGGCACAAATACTTAGGATCTGTAGTAAATTCAGATTCACTAGTGCTTTAGCGTTTAGTGTCTTTTTAACACACTGGAAGGCTGCACTCAATATTTACCAAGATTATGTCTGGATAAGATCGATGGCTAATTGCTTCTTTTCAGTGGTTGGTTCTTTTAGTCTTCATAGAAACACTGTATTAGTCATTGAAATAACAGCGTTGATTGTCTCTTTTTGTTGAAAGAGAGACTGTCAGGTTATAATAATGGAAGAAAATCAGTAATTAAATCTTGTTGCTTATATTTTGTTTCTTTTTGGTTGGTGAGTCCTGTTATTAGTTCTTATATACTGTAATTTGTATAATCAAGTCTTACCATGAGGGGTCTGGTGGTGCTGCCCTGGCCAACATTCGGCAGGATGTTGTAGGAGTTTGGGGCCCCCCATCCCATACTCCTTTCTCTTGCGAGGGCTGGGCTCGGGTTAGATATTGTCTTTGGGTCTCTGGAAACATATTCCACATGTAGATCTGCATTTCAGTTGAAGTTAGTGTTATTTCCTCAGCTTTCCCCAACTCTTCTTGGATGTTTCCTAGAAACCCACTCAAGGCTTGAGTTCTTTTTGCTTTGTCATTTACCTTTTCTGGTACATAGAGCAAGCTCACAGCACAGACACAGATAAGCTTTTTCCAGGATCCTGAGCTGCCTTGCCACTTCGTGGAGAGAGAAAGCAAACGAGTTTACAGATTAAGCCAAGGCAGCAAACCTGCATACGTACCTTGCCTGTTTCCCAGCACTCTGGAGCACTCCTTAATCTTTCATGAAAAACCTGAAGACTCCACATCCCTTCTGGAGCGACTGGCTTTTCTCCAGAATCGTATGGCTTGTATCTCCTTGTAGATGAACATGCTTTGATTTTTGGATGGCTCACCACCAAATCAAGTTCTCCCTGTTGCTAAAACATGCTCTTTAGCTACAGGTTTTGTAAGCAGCGCCTTGAGTCTCTTCATGGTGACCTCCTGCTAGCATCGTGGTCTTTTGTTAAGCTGTGGGTAATTTTTCACTACTTCATAGGTCCTTCCTGGTCATATTGATTTCCCAACCTTGGCACCCACTGTAGCATGCCCATGCTTAGTCATTGAGAGTTCACACCTTGCTGTAATCTGATGAGTACATGAAAGAAGCTTTAACAGCCCTTTGTGGACTTAGCCATTCACAAAGGAACATTTTTTTAAATTTGCAGCAAGTACAAGATTA
Organism: Gymnogyps californianus; assembly: GCF_018139145.2. NCBI lineage: Eukaryota > Metazoa > Chordata > Aves > Accipitriformes > Cathartidae > Gymnogyps > Gymnogyps californianus. The sequence goes on along the minus strand of NC_059490.1, from coordinate 1,970,640 downwards.
ACATTGCATACTACTAACTGGAGTTTGAGTTTAAATTCTGAACTGTCAGATCAGGAGACGTTGGAAAAAACAAATAAATGGCAGATCCTGACACACAGTTTTGCAGAATAAAACACTGAACTTGGTTTCTAATGCTACAGAAGTAAATGAGGAGGAAATCGGCAATGTACTGTGGAAGTTTAGTAAAGCTCTGTAAAGTTTAACAAAGAGTTGCAGTCTTCATGGGGATTATTTCTGAGTTATCTTGTAGAAATCCACCCCTAAGTTACAGTTGTCTGAAATGCTGTAGGATGATTTATATTCATACAAAGTGTTGGTTTCATGTGTGATCTCCTGTAATATTCAATCAGGAAAATCTTGGTTTTCAGTCAATTTCTAGGGTTTTTTCTCTTTCTTCAGTGTTCAAACAGTGGTCATGCCCTGTTTAATTAAAATGTCAGCTTAGAAACTAGTTTAAAGAGATTCCTAATATAAAACATAAGAGTAAAATATAAGCTTCCAAAAGATAATTAACTTCCTTAGAGTTAGGCCCCTCTTTGAGCAGTAGTTGTATAAGAGAGACCTTATCAGTCTGCCAGACTGCTTAGCAGATACAGCCTTTTCATTTTTATAGATAAGATTTAAAAGTATTGTTCATTCTAAGTAAAATAAACAAGTGTTTTGTCAGTGCTCTAAGCTACCTGAAAATAGGATTTACAGTTCTATATAATTGCATTTTCTTTGTGTTTGCATGGAAGTCATAGCATAGCTGGAAGATGATGGCAATTATAATTTATTATGCTGTAATTGTTACCTAAATGTTTTTGAATAAGCAAAAATCACATCTGTTTAGGAATAAGTTGCACAGCAAGAGAATTCCCTTTGAAATGAATACTGTGTTCTCAAATTCTGTAACTGTACACATAAAACAACATATTTATTTCCCCACTGAGTCCATTACATTCCCAAGTCAAACTGCATCCTCTCTTCCCTTCCCATATTAAACCCTTTGATTTAATGGAGGTTTTAACTACTGGTTCTTTAGGGAATTTTCAGTAGGCTTTGCACAGATTAGGTTATTGGAAAGTATAGTTATTTGCTTGTAAAGTGGCAGTTCTGTGTCAAAATTGATTTTCTCTGGTGCTGCAGTAGTAAAACAGATAAGCTTCTGCTTTGCATCCAAAATACACTGATATTCCTGCCATGATACTTTCCTTCTGCTTCCTACCCAAGCTCTGTTATAGGCTGGCTTTGAAATAAAAAGGACACAATGATATGCTACACAGAATACCTTTGGATCAATCATTAATAGTTACATGAATCTTCTTGTTTCTATTATTGTACATTTACCAGTGATGGCCAGTTGTTTAGAGGAAAAAAAATCTATGCTGGGAATTGTTGAGCACTTCAGCAAAGGGGTTGAACACTTTGTTGGCCTCTTAAAGTGGTTGGAGTTGTGGATGTTCAGCATCCAGCAGGAAGTAAGTCCCGTGTGCTGTTTCCCATACTGTTACATTCAGAAGGTGAAGTGTTGTAGAAAGTGTAGACAGACAAAAAAGTGAATAAATAACAAATATATCCAGTATGTCCTCTGTCTGAGCGCCATGAAGAGGTTTCCTACCTGGTTTTCTTGGCCAGCTTTCATAGCTACGATGGGTCTCTCTCAGTTTGTCTATCACATGTCCAGTCCTTTGCAGGTTGGACTCCGGATACAGGGAGAGTGCTTGTAAATTAAACTTTAATAAAATGTGTTAGCACACATTAACTAATTCAGCCTGGTACTTCTGAAGCTTCAGTAGGTCTGGTTCAGATTTAGTAGTATTGACTGATCTAGGGAATGTCGGTAAAGCCCTGATTTCCAGAGTTTTTCAGACTTGGTTTAGCATAAGTTTTCAGTTCAGTTCTTCATTTATTCAGTAATGGTTTGTCCATCTGTATTGCTCATGCTGTTAACGGAATTGTTGTCGCAAGCTCTCGAGAGATTAATGTATTTACTGACTTCTATGAGACATTGCACCAATCAATGTTAACAGACTTTGACAGAGACATAAAGGATCTATTAAATTAGATCTGGGTTCCTATTAAATTACTACGCATAAAAAGCTAGACTCACCTTATCTGTAGCAGAAATGAATGCCTGCTATTAAAGCCTTTGAAGAAAGTTTTCAAGAACAGACAGTCCAGCAAAGCAGCGGGATAATTAGAAGGAAACAGTAATCTGTTGACATCCAGCACTGACTACACTAAAGCCGTGTAGGGAATGGAAGGTTTTCTATATTGCAGACATGAAGGCATTCCCCTTCCCCCCAGTCAGCTCCCCCCACGCACACTTCTCTTTACTAATTAGATTAGAGACAAATAAAATTAAACTATTAAGGCAATTAAGAAATTCTTAACATTTGATCAGTTAGTTGAATGCAAATCTATCCTCCATCTTTCTGCTAAAAGGCTGATTGCATGGAGTGTTATGTCCTGAAGTACATGTTGGCTGGCTACGAAAGAAAGACAGCAGAACCATAGAATCACAGGATGGTTTGGGTTGGAAGGGACCTTTAAAGGTCATCTAGTCCAGCCCCCCTGCAGTGAGCAGGGACACCTTCAACTCGATCAGGTTGCTCAGAGCCCTGTCCAGCCTGACCTTGAATGTTTCCAGGGTTGGGGCATCTCCCACCTCTCTGGGCAACCCGTGCCAGTGTTTCATCACCCTCGTTGTGAAAAATTTCTTCCTTAATATACCCAGAATACTTGGGTTCAAATAAAATAGCAAGATCTGTTTTTTCACTGTATTCCTTCTCTCCTCCATGCTGTTCACATGTAACTGCCACTTTTCAACCAGTGTAGACTGTGGTCTCTCATTTACCCATAGTCTCAAATTCCTCTTACTTTCACAGTTAGACAAGCTATGTTAACTTCATTCCCGTGACTGTTCATGAGTTAAACACCCTCATGAATTTGTGATAAATCAAACAACTGCCTGGTGACTTCATAAGGAACTATCCCCAAATAGTGAATGAAAGACTTGAGTCAATAAGGTTTTACTCTCTCTGTTTTATCTCTTCTGGAAGAAAGAGAAGGACAGAAAGTGGCAGACAATAGCTTGATAGTTTATGCACAGAATTTTTGATCTCCTGTCAATAAAACATGCATCCTTGGTGCATCCTTAGAGTTGTTTTGGTCTTAGGGTTTGATTACACAGCACATTGGAACACCACACAAATATCCCTGCACTGGGCCCCAAATGAGCTGGTTTCACAGTTGGAAGCGGTGCTGCTGCAGTGCCTCTGCCTTAACCTGGGGCAGTACTGCACTAGTGCAGCCCTGTTCCTTCCAATGCTGAAGTGTGTTGCAGCAGGACACCGTGTTGTGCCATCCCCATGGTTCATCATACTCCAGACTTGCTCTGGGATCTCTCACTTGGAACTCACGCACAGGATCTCAGGGCTCATCATCTCCATGTGTGATAATCCCCCCATAAAGGGAATGAATTTTATTTAGCAACTGAAAGATAAACAGTACGATTCTTGCGTACATGTAAACTGTTGGCCCTCAGTTGTCCTGGCCAAAATCAAGTTAAGGCACCTGGTTTCTGTGCCCTGTCTGCAAACCCCTGGCGCATCTTGATTGAATTTTTGAGGTGTCACTGAAAAGTGCATGGGGCTGGTTGGAGTCTCTGGCTCTCTGGTGGTACATTCAGTTGCCTGGGAAAAAGGTTTTTTTTATTCAGTTGATTATTTGAGCAAACCAGACTGTCCTTAGGAAGACAAGGTCTCAGCACACCCAAGGTGATGTATCAGCACTGCAGTAACTCGTACTGTGACCTAAATCTTGCTGTTACACTATTGTATACCTGAACCTTTTGCTATCAATGCAAAGTGGTGGATATGTATGCAAATCTGTTTCCTACTTGTCAAATCTGGCTTCAAGAGGCAACAATACTGTTAATGCTGTTAGTATTTACTTCATGTTCTAATAGCGTGCTGGTACTTGTGCTCCTAGAACAGTTCAAGTGCCCTTAAAAAGTAGAAGCTTTACTTGATAGCAAATAAAATTGAGCACTTGATATTAATGGTCTTCTAATTAAAGGTAGAGCAAACTTGTCTCGGTATATTCATCTCAGTACGTACCTTTTCGGACACTTAAAGAAGTGAGTTGACCATTGAAGCTTTAAAGTGTCATTTCAAAGGTAAAAGAGAGTGAGTTCCACTCAGTGTTGGTACTTCAGATGGTCTTATCCCATAGGACATTTGGACTATTTGCCAGAGTTTTGTTCTACCAGCTTTCCTAAACGTCAACACTGGGCCCTACACAGAGTGACTGTAGGCCAGTACTGCTGCACTGAAGTCACCGGCTGTGGATCTTCCCGGGTGTTTTCATCAGGGCTGTACAGATGGCATGTGAAAGGGCACGCTTGTAGCCTCTTTCGTCCTTTGGCCTGCTGACAGCCTGAACACAAACATTAGTGGAGGTGGTTTGTATGCTGCCCAAGGGTGTCACACGAGTACTCTCTATACATACAGAAGTTGTGGAATTTCATTAATTTATTCATCAATACAAGTCATTAAAAGAAACTGTCTTGTTAACTGGTATCTTGGATACTAATCAGCAGCTTCTATTAAACATCAGCCTGCTGGTACTGTCAGTGTCACAAAGGGTAATGACCTGCGGTGCTGGGTGGCATAAATGCAGTCAGGCAGCCCTCAGGAATAAACTAATGTGAGAGCCTGTATTGTAGTCGGAGGCATTTTGGAAGGGGAAACGCAAGGGAGAGGGGACAAGGCAGTTAATATTAGAATAAAAAGGTTTCTCTGTTGTACTACATAGAGGAATTTCAGTTTACCTAAATCCACAATATGTGTTTACTAAACTCAACTACATGTGGGAAAAGAAAGTTCAGGGAGCTATATATACACACACACGTGTGTGTGTGTGCGCATCAAATCTTGAAGGCAGCGAACAAATTAAGTTTGAACCCAGAAAATAAGAGACAGGAGGAAGAGATGGTTGCAGGGTAACAGAATTCTCTGGAGAAATGGATAAGAAATACGCCATGAACTTCCTCTGATGCTGGAACTATAGGTGACTTAAGTGAGTCCAGTTTGTTATGCTGTGATCAGACTGCAAATGTTGAAGTACATGTGGAAATTCTTGCCCTTGCCTATGACAGGTGTAGCTGGAAGGCCTGGTAAAGCTGCAGGTGGGACAAAAACCAGTATTCAAATCCACGCTCAATAATCTGCCAGGCTTTTCAATCAGTCAGTGACGGGTGCTCTGCAAGGTCAAACATTTTATACCATTATAAATAATCCAAACTTGTTATCTACATCTCTCTACAAACAAAGAACACAGTCACCAATATTTATTTTGCATGAATGTAGAATACAGAAATTTTACATCATCAGTATGTTGGAGATTTTGCAAACTGAATAAAAGTCTACCATGGTTTGTATCAGCAAGCAGTGGAGCTCGTGTTGTTTACAGTCCCTGTGCAGTCATGTGAAGACAGGACATATCAATACCTAGTTTGTAGATTATTTCTTTCTCCTGTCCTTTTATTTTTTAATGCAGTTTAGGTTTTGTGCATCAAATAAAATTTCAATTATACAAATAATTCAGAATCATGTCCAAAGAAATTAACAAAAGTTTTTCACTAATTTAATTCTTCCTATTCACCTTCTAAGTTCTATTGTTGTTGAAGAGTTAACATTTGCAATATTTCAGCTCGTTCTATTGATTACACATGTACTGCTAGATCTCTGTGAAATATTCTTATCACAGGAAAGAACCACAGTGATAACATTTCAGTTGAATGCTGTGGGTGGAAGTTAACTGGTGAACTGGGTGAAAGTTACTCCAAATTAACATCATGAACTAATTTAGTCTAACTTTTCCTTGCACACTAGTGTAAATTAAGTCTTCTATATATGCTGACTCTTCTTATCCTCTTTTGGCCACCTACCTGGCATTACTTGATTGCATTTCCATGGTAGAACTGCCAAGATTGTTTGGTGGTGTACTTGGAGAGGTACGTGTAGGCATTTAACTGAGACCTCCAAAAACATATCAACGTGGTGGTCTTGACCAGAAGTCTAAAATAGAAATAGAGAGCAATCTGTAACGTATCCCCAAAGCCACGATGTTTGTTGCTTTTCCACCACTGAACACCTCAGCAGTTGCTTCTTGTTGAAGAACGTTGCTACTTATGAATGCCACTCTCTGTGTGCTTCCTGGTCACTTAATTTCTTGTTGGTTCTCTTCTAAAATGTTCGTTCCATAGTGGTGAACCTCAGCCGCCAGGGACTCCTTAACGTGATTTTTCTCGGGGCTATAGTGGGCTATTAATCAGCCCGTGCACTTTTTCACTTCCAGTTCCTTTGGAGAATTAGTTGAGTGGGATTTGTTGACTCTTCCTCCGCCTCTAATACTGGATAAAATCTTTGTCCCAGGAAGAATCTCCTGTAGCTTCTATTTATGCTCTTACTACTGCCACGTGCTTGCAATTGTGCACAACGCTTGGACCCCCTTCAACCCTCTTCCGCCCCCCCCCCCCCTTTTTTTAATTACTAGTGGGTGACAAATAGCTACTGCTTTCCACTCCATTTCGCCAGGCACAGCTTCTTTCCTGTCCTCATGAGGTTTCTGACCTTTCAGTCGATGCCTTTTGCAGCCCCCCAGGGGCCTCCAGGGAGCTGTAATGGACTCACGTTAATTGCCTGTTGAAGGACAGAAGCAGTTCCTAGCAGGATGATTGGTGATCCCCCTGTGAGTACAGCTGTCCTGGTCAGTGAAAAGATTGATCTGACACACACAAACATTTCGGCTCACTGCTCGATGTGTCTCACAGAGCATGCACATAATCACTGCTCTGGCTTTAGTGGTTTCCTGTCTGCCCACACTGCACTGTGGGTCTATTTGCTAGTGCTGTGACTCAGAGGAGCGAGCAAGAGACTATCCATTCTAATCCCCTTGTGGGTTACGGTAGTTTAGATAGAAGATACCCCACAGACTGCAGGATAATCCAAAGATTTATAAAGTCAGTCTTATGGGTTGGTTTTCTTTTTTGTTTTTTCATTGCTCTCATTGGAAGCAAATCTTCCATTCTGGCTTAAACATGTTTTAATGTGGTTTAAAATGCAAGTGATGCACTTTTTTAAGTATACATGCATGCATTTGGGGGGGGGGGGGGGAATCTCCCATGTGTGCTAAAGTCCAAACGCATCTTTAAAATTAAGAAAGCAGAGGCTTTTCTCTTGCGCTTCTTGCTTCTGTTCTTTTGCAGCTGGGTAAACCATTATGTTCTCGTTAGAGTTGAGTATGGGTCAGTTTGCAGAGCTCTGTACAAATATTATTTTTTCCCACTTTTGCTTTGTATACATTCAACCTGTGTTGGGCTTCAAGCTCCAAATCTGAAAGAGAAACTCAGCCAAAGTCAGCGAACATGCTTTGATAGCTGAGGTCAAAACTTTGCAATATTATCAGCCTATGTGTGTTTTCTATCTGAAAATATTAATCAGGTCAAATCTACGTGTTCCTTGGCAAATGTTCAACAAAAGACGTTTTCAACCTGTCCCACGTTTTATCATTTGTAACAAAGTTTTTGCACAGATCTGGTCACCGCACAGATAAGTTTCTCCTGACATAAATCCCCAGTAAAGTTTAAAAGGATTGACTTAACTGCTGCTTAAAAAGATTCTTTACTTAGTTGCTTCATCCTCTCAGCTCGATGTTTCACATTAACCTGAAATGAGATGGTCCTGAATTAAATCCCTGCATCCAACCACCTGCGTGAACTTTGAGGCGTACAAAATCTGGTACAGGATCTCATTTTTTCGGATAGCACTTGTGTTTGTTAAGACTTGAACTGAAACCTCGTGTCTAAATGTTTCACGTCATTGGAATGCATGATGCCCAAATACAAGGGTCTTAACGTGCTAGCTGTTTGTTTTAATAGGTGTTAAAAAATCTCACACAGAAATAAACTGTTTCTCACAATCAGGCTAAAATTTATTTGTGACAAAATTTAGCAACTATATACCTCTTGTGTTTTAGTAAGTGTTCTAACTTTCTGAAGTATATACTGGTGAATGAAGTTAGAAAGCAGCAGTGAGAAGAGAATTCTAGAGATGATGAAAAACGGTAAGGGTGAGGCAGTTAGCCATACTTCGGCGTCCTAGAGACATCCATCCACAGACCAGAGAAATATTATTTCTCCAAGAAGTTGCTGTATTGCAAGTGTCAATCAAAATTGTGTGTTTCTGTTCAGAACGTTCTGCTGCAGGAATACGTATTTACAAGTGGAGGAAACTTAGAGAACACCCACCCCTGGCAATTGCTGGGTACTCTAAGTGTACTAAAGATAAGCTTTGCTGAGAGTTTCCTGTCCTTGTTACCATAGCCATACTTTTTTAGCTGTTATTTTAGTCCTGCATTTCATATTTCATATAGGTATGCATGTGATCTCAGGCTGGATTCAGATTTTAATAGATGAAAATGTTAGGGCTTTTTAAGCTAGCCTACAAGCCAATTAAATATTTTTAGACTGAGAAAGAATTTATCTTTTTCTAATTCAGCCCCAAACCCTTCCCAGCAAGAGTAAGTAAAATGAATGCTTGAAACAGCAGAGGAAATAAGATGGGAAGAAGTATCTCTGTTTGCAAGCTGTGTAGCAGTATTCAGTAATTAAAGATGGAATGGCTGGAAACCAGCCAAGAATCCAAACAAAAGCATTTTAAGAGGTCTAGAATAGCTCCAGTGTAATCGAATTTTAGACAGATTCCAGTATAGGAATGAAGCCTCATTGTCTCCCATATTTGTCATTGTGGATGGTTTTAAAAAAAGGATTAAACCAAAATGTAAACCCTGTTGCCATTTTTACCAGAGGGTTGCTACTAAGATGAGGAAGCTCTGTTACAGTAAGACCGTGTCATCAGAGAAGTCTTAAGTGTAGAAACTCATAAACATCCAGCATGCTAAAACAGGTAAATAACACCCAAATATAACATAAAAGATGTGACTAGATAAGAAATTGAATGTCTCAGAGGGTTGAATTTCTGTTACCTTAAAAAAAAAATTGTATTATGTTTATAGCCTTTATGAGAACTTGAAAATTCTACTTAAAAAAATAAAATTGGAAGTAGAATGAAAATTTCTGTCTGTACTCTGAATGTAGTGGGAAAAATAGCATTTCAACCAGCTCTTTTAATCATACAGTATTATACAATGATGATCAAAAACACTGTAACACCTTTAACATTCAGAAAACACATGAGAAGAGGTAACTCTTATCTGGTATGGCAAGGTATATAGGAGATGTAAAATGGAATCTAGATTTGAGGATAAGAGTATATTGGAGTATAAGCTGACAAACAGGCAGGAATGTGTTCAGCCTTTGGACGACAGCGTTCATCTAGACTGCTTACTTAGTGAAACAAGTAAAGAATTAAAAGCTGCTTTTTTGAGGAGAAGATCCTGGTGCTACTGGTCTGCATGGACCTTTCATTGCTGTCAACAGCACGGAGGTCTTGCTTTCGGAAAAAGTGTTTTCCAAAAAGCGCATTTTGGTGTGAAAGTCCCTCTGGCTACCTAGGGCTTTGAGACAGATGCACAGGAAAAGTACATCCCCTCTGAGGTCCAGCTGTATGAGCTACCTACTCACTTCAGCCTCTGCTTTTGCTGCAACCTCTTCCTTTCCCTCTCCCCCTTTTTTTGTGCCTACAGTATTTTTCATTCCAGAAGCTTCTCTCCCTTGAGCATGTTGTTCAAATAACTAGCCAGCAATGTAAAATTCATTAACAAAATTTCAAACAACTACAAAAGCTTGTAGACCTTGGTTATTTGGCTTTTAAAAACATTTTATATGTCTACATACAGTAGAGTTCCAATACTGTAAAATAGCATAGTCTATTTTCTTTCAGGGGAATTCTTGCTTTCTGGGATAGATATTATCAGTGCTTTTAGTTTTGTCAGTAACTATATGCCTGAAGTATAAATATAGAAACCAAACATGGCAGGCATAATAACATTTAGGGGTTCATTTTTAGCTTGGTGTAGGAGAATTAATTTGGCTTCAAACCCCATGGTTCTCATAAAGTTTAATGGGAATTGCAAAAGTGATCCTCCTATCCACCATGCTGAAAACGTACACCTTTAACTGCCTCATTTATACTTAATAAACAAGCGATTGTATGTTAATACTAAATGACTCTTGGAGTATAGGAAATATGCAAGGCATATGTACCAATCTGAAAAAACTCTCACGAGAAATGTTACCTGGCAGCTATGATAAAGCAAAGATTAATTTCATTTGATTAGGCTAATGTATGAGGAATTGAATTCACGAGGACTTGAACCAGGGTCTGTTCAGCTCTGGAAAGACTCACAAAGGCTGGAGTGGGCCCTGGGTCAAATTCCAAAGAGTCTGAGATTACAGGGCGACCTCAGAGAGCAATAACAATTAGGAGGGTGTTTGTTACTCGGTCTTTGGCTGTCTACTGGTAGTTAGTTGTGGTTCACACTACTGAACAGTTTGGTGTGAAGAGTTCGGTGGTGAAATTGCCATGTTTACAATGAGTTTGAACTGCGTTACCCCAGCCATGTCTTGTTCAGTGACTGGCAAGATGACATACTCCTGTGCCTGTTTCAGTTCTCATGATCAGGATTTGGCCCAACAGGTTTGGAAATAGGTGGGTAATTAATATTGCCAGGGAATTTGGGGGGGACGGACATGGGAGGTCAGTAGCTGTGGACAGAAAATGTCTGTCATCATTCACACATTCTCTACTTAGCTGCTTTGAATGACACCAGGTATTTCTTCATTCCTGAAATTGCTGCCCTGAAAGCATAATTCTGCAGATGGTGCAGCATCAGAGATAATTGACTGACACTGCTAAGTCCAATCAAAATAAGTGTTGAGTGAGGTATGTAGTGCACTGATGTTTTTCACTGGAAAGCAAACATGTTTAATATTGCATCTCAAATGTTACCTACATTGAGAAAAAGAAGTGACAAGAAAATCTGCTTTTATGATTATAAAAAATAGAGTAGTATTTTGCTTGTTTAGTGGAAAAAGCCCAAAAGTCCTGACCCAACCATTCTCTGGAGGTTGGCTGCAGATCAGTATCAAAATTTAGCAGCTTGCATCCATTTCCAGTTCTTTTTTTAACACATGAATGTGATTTTGCTCCTTGGCCAGCTGCAGCTCCAAGCACTGAAATTAAACTTAACATGTTTTACAAAATGAATGGAAGGCCAGACAGGAGAATCTTCTTTCCAAGGATCACATAGCCCCATTTCGGGATTACAGATTCTCATTCTATTAGAATTTGGCAACGGTGCTTGAACTGCACAAACATGATGTCTCATTTGTTTGCCAACTGGTGGAAGACATTCGGAGCCGGCTTCTCCATTTACAGGCTGCTCTGGAGCCTGTTGGAGTCAACCGCCAGACTTCCACTGACTTCTTCGAAGCGACGCTATGCACAGTCTCCCCATCTGGGGTTGTACCATCCCGCGGTTGCTGTAAGATCAGCCCGCTTCCGAGAATGAAGTCCCATGCAGTCTTGGTCAAGAGAGAGTGGTAATTAAAGCCAGTTGAGTCAAAGCTGGACCACATTTTTCTTGTCTGGTAACAAACTCTTTGGTGGAAATAATTTAGCTACCCATGTGTCCCGTCGTCTCTTTGCAGATGACGCGCTAACAAATGCGTTAGCTTATTACTTTGTCATTTTAAGTTATTCTGTGAAGAGCTTATAAGAACATATTTCAGCCTTTGTGTTGTTCACAAACTATTCAGAATATGCATTGTTCTGAATATTTCTTATTCATGACATGTCATATAATATCCTTTCTAGTATCTGAGCAGATGACTTCTAGATACACTTCACAGATGTTGACCACCATCTTGAAAGATATTGCTGAACATATATAAAAGTATGCTTTTCTATAGCCACCTTGGGAACGTCTTTCTGTTAATGTTGCCGTGAAAAAGTTCTTCGAGTTTTTTAGGAACGTCATTGATGCAAATGTATTTTCAAATCATCAAATGGCTTCATTTGCAGCATTTGTCTGAAACTGAGAGTCAGATGTGTCATTCTTTCCCGGTAATAATGTTTAGATGATGGTGATGACTAGATAATATTTTGTCCAGAACTGTGAGATGACTTATACCTTGCTCCACAAGTATGTCATCTTCAGTCATGCTGTAAGTGCAAGTGTGCAATACTGGCTTTTTTGTAAATGCTTTCCAAGTACTTGTTAATTTTCAAATGAAACTTGTCTAATGGCTGATGAGCAAGTGTTCGAAAATAGCAAGTTCAAAGGTTTATAACAAATAGTTTGATGAAAAATGTCTCACTTTCTGTTAGAGAGTGGCTGTTACTTGTTATTGAGTCTGCTTACTTTGCGTGCAAGAGGCTGTATAAACTGTTGGATTGATTACTGTGTGTTACTTAAAACTATTTTGTAAAAGTTTATTCAGTCAGATATTGCATATTTTAACTGTAGTGACAAGTATCTTTCTCTCCTTTCCCAACTGCTTCTTGCCCTTCTGTGCTTCCCCAGAAAGATCAGTGTTTGACTTCTGAGCTTCTTCTCAAACTGTCAGGCTGAAGGACACATTCTGAATAACATCAGTCATTTCTGGTGTATAATAATGTACGATAAGAGCTGTATAATAGTGCAGGTGCAACTGCTTTTTTTCTATTTGACATTCCAAACACCAACACCCCATCTCGGTAGCACACTGTAAATTGCTCAGAAGCCAAATGGTGAGCCTGAAAGAAGATGGTCTCCCTCAGTTTGCAAAGCACCCAGGGCAGCTATTGATTCCTTCCAGTGAATCCCAGCTCTCATCATCTCCGCGAGTGGGAAGGGCTCACTGGAAGGCTCCACCTTGAATTGCATTTTAATAGCAGATGGTCACCCAATTACCATTCTGTTTGCATCCTTTTTCTGGTCTACTTCGTGACGTTGCCCTTTTGTGGACAATAGGGTCGCGGCTTGTCAGTGCACTTGATTTTTAGGATTGCTGTTGGTCTGAGGTTTTTTTTGTTTTGTTTTGTTTTCCTTATCGTGCAAGAAGGCCGTGATATTTCTGTATCTGGCAGCGTGTCTGCATGAGACAAGGCAGAGTGAACGAGGCTTGATATGTGAATGACAGATCCCTAGGTGACGCCGCTGGGAAGCTCTTGATCTGACTGGTTTGAAGTTGAAAGCTCACTAGGTCACACTGAAAATGGTTGCCACTGGGCATTTCTTTCATCCTTGTTTATTTATTTTTTCCTTCCCTTTCCTGAAGTTTTTACACTCAGAAGGGGGTTTTGTTGTTGTTGTTCCTCATGTTCCTTGTTGCTGGTAGGCTGGATTATAACCTTTTACTACACTTAATTGCCGTTGTGTCTTCTCGTACTTTTTGTTGTTGTACTTAGGTGGGCAGAGGAAGGAAAGGGGAGCCTCATGCCTTTGAGCATGGCACCTGTGCCAGGGACTAACCAGATACAAAATGATCATTTTAAGTAAGCGCCAGGTGTTTTTAAAGACACGGTCTGTTTATTATTTAGCAACCTGCTGTTCAAAGGTTCTGGCATTTGCCAGCCAGATCAAAACAGAGGAGCCAGGTGGCGAACCTGTGACATTTTTCTCTCCGTATCTGCAGCATGTCCTTAACTAAACAGGCATAAAGAACAAGGCATAAATTAACCTGAAAAGACAAGGTGGCATTAGAAGAACCTCTCATCCTCTCATAAATGTCCTATTGGCAAAGCTAAAATAGCCACTCTGACAAGAGCCGGGAGAGGATTTCCTCCCCTGTGAACATTGCCAACAATTTGTCACCTAGCACGGAGGTTGTCGTTGCGGTAGTACACGGAGAGTCAAAAGCCAAAGCCTCACGTTGTGCGCCCTGCAAAAGGGTCAGAAAGTCGTCTGGCGCAGAGGGAGGATCAGGGAGCCGAAACTAGTGCAGCGGACTCTCAAGTAGGATAATAAAAATCCAGGCACAGGTAGTATATTCAGGGGCTCGCAGCAATTTGGGAAGGTTATTAATGATGTATTGCAGGTAGAGGTATTGCATGGTCCGTCTGCCTCCATATGGCCCTGGGTACCCAGTGCACTTGCAGCTACCCATTAATTAGGACTGCCATAATACCACTTCATTTTTGCTGAAGTTCCTAAGCTTTATCTGACAGCTTCTCTCCAGGGATTAAAAGGGCCCAAATTCAGCTTTAGGTCACCTGACCTAATGAGTCACTAACTACAGCGAATTTCTCATTTTTACATTGGAGTACTTGAGAGCTGAATATGAACAAATAACCTCAAACTAGTATGAGTGGGCCTCTGGCATTTAGAAAGAAAAGCTGTACAGTGGACTTTATTAAATCACTGATCTATCGGGTTACTCAAGGCAGAGAAAGTAGGTCTCACTTTAAACTCATATATTGTACCTTGCAATAATTGGTTGTACACGTGACTGAAGTGAAGTACAAATGTAAGACCTTTGCTCACTCAAGAAGAAAATGCTGACCCTTGCAGGTTTGTGCTCTGCATACTGCATTGAAATGAGGAATCGTGACATCTGATATATTTCCTGCTCACTGCATATCATCGTTGTCCGGGCTTGGACTGTAATAGTGGCATTCTGCTGTATTTCTGCTTCTCAAAATACCCCTGAAAGAACACGATTTTGGAAACAATGTCTGATATGCCATCTCAGCTGAAGGCACAACTGATATCACCAGCATAACATATGAGGGAAGCAGAACTTGGAGAGGAGACACTTGAAAATGCAGAAGTAGCAGGTTAAGACTGCTATTGTCTTTCTCTTTGCTGTGAAAACTTTTGAAATTTATCAACAAATTTCCTTGCATGCTTACATACATCAAAGGTACAGACTGAACAGTGGTAAACCAAAAAGCAAGCCATCACCCTTTAGCCCTTCTCAATAATTCATGTTCAGCTTTGAAACAGAAGGGGATTCATCACAGTACAATGGGATGTAGTCGTTGCTAATTTAGGAAAGTATTTGAGTCTGCCCTTTCAAGTTTTAAGTATCTAATTAAACAGTTACTTAACATGTCTTTCTGAACTGAAAGGAATTGGAATGAATTCTCAGTGCAGATAAATCTGTGATATAACTCAGGGTCATTTCTTGGAGGTGAAGATTTGGCCCACTGGTCTTGGGCATGGGTGGCTTATTTAACTCTAGGGGCACTTTCAACGGTTCTGGAGTAAATCCCTTCCGAAGCAGACCATAACACCCTGATGAGAGGGGAAACAGCTGTAAAGAATATCACAAATTTATATTTCATGCAACTAGGCACTGTGATGATTTGCTGGAGTTAATGAAAAAAACAAACCTGTTTACATTTCTGCTCAGTATATCCACCTGTCCCCCTTTGTTAAAAAAAATAAAGAGCCAATCCAAAGTGGGATCATTATCTTTAGTGGATGCACTTCACATCACTGCAAACAATTTCAGCTTAGTTAAATAACATGCAGCCTCGAGATTAAAGCTGTCTCTTTTTCAGCTGGATAGACAAACATAGCCGTTGGTACGGAGATCACTTAGAGCTCAATAATCCTTTCAGTAGTAACTTGATGTATCATATTTTTTTTCCCTGCCTGTTATTATATTCTACTAGGTTTTATTTATTTAAATCTCAGCCTCCTTTTGCTGACATAGCAAGGCATAACCAGAGATGTTTAGTAAAACTTAGATGAGCCCCTAAGTGGGCCACTTGTTCTATAAATCTTTAAATATTTTATGTTACTCCTTTAGAAATTGCCTTTGCCAGACTAACCCAATCTGCTTTGAAATGACTAGGGCATAAAATAACAGCTCTTTTAAAATTCTCCAGTGATACAGTTATTTGGTATATTTTTAGGGAAGACCAGACCTCGCGGCCTCTAATGAAAGATCGGCTTTAAACTTGGAGAAGTTTTGCTCCGAAAGGAGCCATTCTTTTCAGCCCCCTGGACACCGCTAAGATCATGTTGCTCTCCCAGGACACGGCCAGGGGTAGCCTTCTGGCCCTTTGAAGTCAATGGCAAAACTCCCATTGAATTATAATGGAACTGGGATTTAACCTGAAGAAATAGAGGCTTTGTTGTCTTTCATCACCAAATACAGATATTCTCCCTGAATTGTGGCCTGGACTGGCCAGTCGTGGAAGAGATTAATGACTGTGACAAGCAGCACGATCCCTGAAAGTAGAAAAAGGGGTTATGTCTTACGAGAGACTAGAATTTTAGGAAGACAAATTGGATTAGACTATTACCACAGAAGTTCCAGGGAGCATCATATGTGGCCTGTTAATGGAAAAGCTGCCTGCCTGTACACATCTTTAGATAATGATAAATGTGACACAGCCTTTCAGCAAATACAAGTGTTATTACCTTAATAGGAACTGTTCCACCACAATTAAAGCCATGGAAACCAAGCAAGAATGGTGCTGGCCAGACACAGAATTACTGGGAAAATGGAGGATGCTTAGCCCCTCTTCCCTTCACTGTTAGCTGGTGAGATACACAGTCATGCATCCACAGAGTGGAGTTGTGGCTACGTGGCTACTCAGCCACCTCATTTTCAGATGTAAACACCAGTGACATGAGTCTAAATCTGAGGGATGAAGGAAAGGAGGTGGTATTTGGTGATCCTGTGGAAGCAAAGCTGAAATGATCACGCTCTCTGGCTGTGTTCTAGTTTCCTCGATAGCTTTGAAGCGTATCGACACATTTCAGCCAAATTTGATGGAAAATAAGGTCTCATTGAATATTACAACTATCATGAAGACAAGCCTCTATGTAAAGGATCTTACTGGTACCATAACTTAGGGGAAAACTGAACATATATTGCCACCTTTTTAGACATGACAAACTCAAGGGCCATAGCAGGGGGGAGGGACTGCACCCTGATAACTTCTTTGAGCTTCATTTGGATCTCACAACTCCATCAACTTCTCCACACAAATCCGTAACATCAAGTTTTCATTAATTCCAGTACTCAGAGAATGACTTGAAAAATGCCTCTGAATAAGACTAAACATAAGCATAGCCAGCTGTGCCATTTCCACAAGGAGAATGAGCAGAGTAGAGCTGAATGAATGAACTCTCGGATTAAGCTGTCTTTTGACATTACAAGGTGTTTGGCACCAGTTGGATTCAAAGGTATTCCTGTTCCTGCCCTTCCCAACCTAGTCGTGCTTCATGTGACCCTCTTGATCACAGTATACAAACATGTTTATGGGGCCGCACTGGAAACCAGTTCATAGTATTTTTATTTTTCAAAAACTGCAGTTTTATCAGCTTTTCTTCTTGTGGTTTGGTATTTTTTTGTAAGCTGGCTCACTGTGCCAGCAATTTTGGTGGTACAGTGGACTGAGTGGCACACTTGTGCCATGGAGATGGGCCTGGCACCATGCCACAGGAAGGCAGTAATTTAATAAGCTTGCAGCCGAAAACATCTTGTCAAGCCACAGCCCTAAGGAGGTTGGAAGCACCAGGAAAACAAGGAAAGGGCACTAAACTAGTTTTCATCGATTTACTGCAAATTTGTTTATGTTGATTTTACAGGTGAGTATGAGTGAATACAAAGAGCCCAAAACTTCAGCAATAGATGGACTCAACAGCAGTGTGCTAATCAGCACCATATGACCACACATTAAGTCCTCTTGGTTATGCCCCAGAAAAGCTGTATAATCTTTTCATCTTTTTTCCCCTGCTCCGAAAGCCAAAACTACTCCTATTCATCTGCTGCTCCCTGTTACTCACAAATCTTGTTTTCTGTCTAGAAAGTACTTAAAATACTTGTGCCACACGTAATTCCGCTAGCTATTACATCAGGAAGCTGTGGTTACTGCTTGGGTAGAACAGTAATGCCTTCTGAAGAAAAGTAGTTCCTTCGTGTAATTGAACATGTCCTGTTTACAGAGTTGCAGCAGTACATTTTTGTTATTAAATCTAGATGATTTGATAAATTACATTGTGTTACGCTGGTCGATGACAAGCTTAAAAGGGGATGTTGATGACTGGTTTTAAATTAGGGGAATGGTGTTTGCTCCTCTGTGAAGGCAGAGTTCAGTCAGCTTGGGCACTGTAACCACTTCTTTCTCTGGACCATATTCACCGGCTTCCCAGGACAGAGGTCTGCAATTTGGGCAGCAGGTGGTATCATATGTGGAACTAACCATGGGACGTATTGACAACTCAAAACGGCAAGGACAGAACGATAAATCTATTTTCAGTTTCAGTAAAAAAATTGTGAAGGACAACTGTGTCTGCTCCTTGAGTATTTATTAGGCCTTTACCTCTGAAATTGCCTTGAAAACAGAAAGAAATGCACTGTGGGTCTCAGTAAAGATGTGTATTTGCAAGTGTGAAACTGGAGAGCAACTCGGCTTACTAGATACTGACAGCTACATGTGAATACTTCAACTGAGTGTATGTAATAAACAGGAGGAGAGAAACTATTTGAGAAGTGATGGGCTGCTGTTCAGTTACTTCTTTTGTATGTACCCCTATGTGCTGTTTTGAACTGCAAGACTAAGATCAACACAACCTCTCTATAGAAAGCAAAAAAGTCCTCATACCTCTTCACTTACTCAGCACCACTGGAGCCCTCGTTTTCTCGTATGCACTCCGATCCCCTTTAGTGCTCCCTTGGCATCAGTTTATTTTGTACTGAGTGGTACAATGTGATCCATTCTGGAAGCACTTCTTGCAAACAGTAAAATACATTTTCCCCGAAGCCAACATCTTGCTTCACATTTGCACTGTAAAACACCAAGCAGAGCAAAGGAAAATTCCATGCAAACCAATTGGCCGTAGCCGCTCTTTGCTTCTTCCTTTGTTTTTCTTTGGCTGATTCTGTTAAAACCTTAAAGTGCTACACAAGAGTCCAAAGCTCAAATGACTGTTAGCTTTGTTTGATCATATATCTAATTTACTTTAACATGGGATCCCGGCATGCGTTTCTTTAAGAGACTGAATCAATTTTATGCTAAGTGATTTCTTTGAGCAGTTTTTTTTTTTATTGTCCCCTTTGCCTAAAGTAAATTAGTGTGATAGCTGGAGCAACCAGGGAATGAAAAGGAGTCAAGTCCTCAAGTCACATTAGCACGCTTGTTGGGGCCTTTAAACAATCATCGCCATCAAAGTACTCCATAATAACTGTAAAAAAGCTAATCGCAGGTGGCAGTGGGCGTGAAATACTTGGCGCTGTGCTCAATCCTTAGGATAATGGGGGTATTCGTGGGATTTCTAGAAGGACTCCTTTGTGTGACTAGTCATGTGCCTGCTGAGCTGAAAGGACTATTTTGCTCAATTTGTCTAAAAGCGGCTGGCTTATATGATAGCTGCAGGGGTTTAGCTACTCAGGTTGTTTTAACCCTTCCCACGCAAATAGATTTTGGTACAGTTCCAAGGCCTCGTCTATACTGGGAAATTTCTCCAATTTAAGGAAGTGGAGCGCATTGCTAGTCAAGAATCAAGAGTGTGCAAAGACCACCAGCCTTGTTGAAAAGGATCGGTGACTTCGGCTATGTCTCTTTATGGATGCTCAGCTTGAGATACTTCTTTTTCCCTACTTGGCAGCAATGGGAAATCAGAACTTTGTGAAGCACCTTGAGCACTAAAGCTGAGGCTCTCAACCACTAGTGAGTTGAGCTCTTGAAGCTAGGAGTAAAGCCTATTTCAGGCTTTCAGTTTGGGGGCAGGTATACCAAGCTTTTCTTATGGTCTCTTTCATTGCAAAAAAAGATCTTGGTGATTTCTAAAGAACCATCCCAAAACACGGAAGTGTTATTTATTGCGTGAAACCTGCACAATCTAGAAACATTTTCCTTCCTCGCTAGAAATAGTTAAAAGAATGCCTAAAAAAAAATAAAATCTGTTACTTAAGAGACTCTGAAAAGAGGGAAATGTATTTTGACATTAGAAACCCTTTACTTTGAAATGGAAATAAATATTAATTATCTACATGCAGAAAAAAGTTAACTACCATAATACATTTATTTAAATTTCTATCAGTATCTAGAGGTGAAGCTGAGAGCAGTACTGTTTTCTACCAACAAGCATAATGCTAATGCTTGGGTATTAATTAATATTGCTATTAAGGTACAGTGTAAACGTTTTAAGCTGATGGTTCATGTCCCTACCTGTAGTTTCAGAACTCAGGATACAAAGAGAAATTGAAAGTTTAATCCTGCATGTTATCTTACAGGTGGCACTTTTTAACAGTTAGAAACAGTCAGTTTCCACGATGTTTAAGTGGGCTCTAGTCAAGAGCTTTCCAGTTTCAGGTAAGGCTAAACCAAGCCAAAACTTGTAAAGAAACTACACCCAAGATGTTCCACCATAGTGATCCAAGTGACTAAATCTTATGATCACGTTGCTGTCATGTTTTGCATGAAAATGTATTGCATCGGCAGGTGAAGAAGCTACTGTTTCAAGTGGGAGTGACGATATTGGCTTAGCCAGTGCAAGTGTAACAGGGATCTGAAGTTCTCATCTAATACAGGAAATACTTTTTGAAATTGTATATCAGGACTTATATGCAGGAGTTCTTGTTTCCTCTCCTCACTTGACCATTGCTTTGCTATTGACAGTCTTCTGTTGGAAAGACCTTCCCTTCTCCCTTTCCCCTGTTCCCTTTTCTCTTTCCTTTCATCCTTTGTCTGCCCTGTGCTGTTAACAGCAGGGAGCGGCTCTTGCTCTGCATTTGCGGAGTACCTAATACAATAAGGCCTCAATCACACTCTGCAAAGATAAGTTAAAACCAAGCTATGCTAATAAATGAAATATCTGACCTTAGCATGTAACAGCCGTGTAAGCCACAGAAAACAGAATATAAATATCTCCACAGCTTTCTTGATTCCGATTGCCCTCTAATTCTTCAGGTGGAGGACCAGTCAAAGGTACTAAAGCTTGTCACAAAGTTCATGACGTTGATACCAAATTGTGCTGAAACTGGTTGTGGCTGGGAGGATATAAAAAGCTAGTAAGAGAATTGGAATGAACTATTTCTGTCTGTCTGTCTCTCTCTCTCTCTCTCTCACACACACAAATCATTTAAATGTGTTTGCTGACACCCCGAGTCAGCTGCAGCTGTGGGGGTTCTTTTGCTCTTGTTGATTTTTCTCTCTGTGTCCTCCTGCCTCTATGACCATTAATGTAGCCATCGTTGAAATAGAGATCCAAATCCTTAATTTCTGGTTTAGATAACAGGAGAATTTTCTGTCCACCCCACATCACCCCACCACAAATAATTGCAGTGTCTGGAATGGAAAAATTCCAGCTGCAATCTTGAACCTGTGTCACCTGCAGAGCACCACAGTCGTTCTACTGTACTCGCATTACAAGGAGTAAACTGTGGAGTATTTCAGTGTGTATAACCTAAGATTTTTCAAAATTGCCTAGGGAAGCACCTAGTTCTTGCTGACATTAAGTTGAGCCATTCTTTGGCAGTGCTCCATTGATCAATTTTAGGATTTTACTCCTCCCTGCACTAATTTGGAGTGGAAACACTGGTTCAAAACACTTGGCATTGCTGCATACTGTTTGCATGGTGTTGGAGGGAAAGACCAGAGGTGAAATCCTCCCTTTGCTGATAAAATGGTAAAGCTTTCACTGATTTCTGCAAAGCCAAGCGTTTGCCACCAATGAACTCGCTAGCTGTGAAGTTATCTTAAAGTCAGGAACATTTCAAAACAAATTCTCACCACATTTGCTTCCCTAGAGGATGGTATCAGTGTCCATCTATTTTGGACACCCATAAAGCTACTTTGTAGGTAAAACCCTTTTCCTTTCTTCCGTTGCTTGTGCAATTTGATCTTGCGCCTTATAGACATTACCTATTGAAGGTAACGCATGCTGCTTCATTCACCGATGCAGCCTTTGAAGAGTTAAGCTCTGCAGTCACTCAGAAGGTGGACTTCTGCTTTTCCTCAAGTCTCTATTCATCTCCAGGAACTGAATTTTTCATGCAGTAATTAAAATTTGTAGGTCAAACCTCCCATGGCACCGTTTTCTGCTAATATGGGAGAGCAACAGTCGGATTCGCTTACGCTGCTCTTCGCCGCACTGAGATTTAAAGGATGAAGGGTGACATTTTCCCCCATTTTGTAAATTAATGCCATTGATCTGCCTAACAAGAACAAAGTTAGGCTTCAAAATACCAAATGATAAAGAGATTAAGACTTTAAATGGCTTTCCAAAGGCAACCTCTATTGTAAGATTCCAAGCAGAGTATTGAACTTTCAATTAGAATTTCTAATGGGCTATTGACTTAAATGGATAAAATGTTGCAAGTGATAGCTTTCAAGATGACAAAAATTGCTTAGTACGTTCTGGAATATTACTGTATGAAACAAATACTGTTCTGGAGGCTGAGTAGTAATAACCCAGGCCCCGGGCAATATTGTTCTGTGTCTCTGTGCAGCAGTTTTTCAAAATTGAACTAATGCATTTTGAAACATTTTCTCTTTTCACGTTTTGTAAATCTTTGGGAGTGAGGTACTTTAACTTTCATGAAAGAATCTTAAATCTCTAGTGATGTAGCTATGATTGCACTCTTTATGAAATACAATCCATCTACTCAAACGCTGTATTTTCATACGTTCTTTCATCTAGGGCACAAACAATGTGCCCACCTCGTGTGGTTTTTCCTGACTGCACTCCAGAATGTATCTATTCTGCAGTGCATGTACTACAAATAACATCTGAAACTCTCCCAAATCATCCTGGCGCTTTACAGCGAATTGACTTGAAGTCTTGTTATGAAATACTAGCTCTAGTACATTTTTCAAAGAATATTTTTTCAGAGACTAGCCAGCCCTTTCCAGGATAAAGGGTTAATATTATGCTTATGTTACAGTGCATTAAAAACTCTAATTAAAACAGCATTACATTCCCATCTGCCAATCTCCAGTAATCTTCTTTAATTGCAGTAATTAAACTATATTTACATGTTCAGAATACTTGTAATTTAGCAAATTGCACTCTCTGCTCTACATTTAATCAAACAACCAGTTCCAGTATATTTAGTGTGGAAAGAAGTAATTTCAATGTTTTGATTACTATAGCAGATTTGACAGAGTAAGTGCCCCTCTAGTAGAGGCTTTGAAAGGGAAGGCAAACATGAAATATAGTCCTGTTCTGATTGTCATGTGAATGCCTAATTACATGTTAGAGGATTAACTATTAAAGGGTACACAGTTGTGCTTGATTTTTTTAGGCACAGCTGACATAACAGATAATAAAGGTTGCCTGTTTTGGGCTGTTTGGTGGAACATGTAAGCTTTTTATTATTGCTATTATAAGTCTTAAAAACAAGTATTAAATCCTGTGAGTTAGTAAGGTCTTAATGCCCCACACCTTTACTATAAAGACATAGGTAAATTGTTCTGAGGATTATGTTCACAGTGCACTGTTGACAGCTGTTTTCACAGATTCTTCCTTTCCCCTAACCTTTATTATCTCCTCTCTTTGGGGGAGGAGGGCTGTTATTCTTAGAATGGCAGTTGCCAGGTAGATCTGTCAAATGCTTGTTTATATTTTGTATATAAAGTGTCCTCAGATAGGCAACGCCACCATGTAATATTAATGCTGTATCTGTGCCCTGGGAATAAGTGGCGCTGAAGTGATCTCTTCCTCATCCAAGTCTGTGCAAAGACACACATGATGATGACGTGCAAGTGGGTGGGTAGACTGATAACTTCTTCACAATAAGAAGCTTCTCTTTTAGTATACATTTCTTCCTATGATCTGTGGTCTATAACGAACTTTAAAAGGCGATTCCAGTACCTACCATCTAGTCTTCCCCAGATAAATTGTACAAAGCAGAAAAAAATCCTTCTGATCTGCCAGTACCAGACACGCTGGGTTCAGGACCAAACTGTGCCAGCGGAGTCCGTGGTAGGCTTGTAGCACTGCATCTGCAAGAAGCTGATCACCTCCACGTGTCGGAAGCCCCCATCCACAGTCATATTCACATGGGAGTTAAGTCCCCAGATGCCTTTGGGACATTTTATTGCAAGTTCTGATGACAAGTTACGGTCATTTACAAATGTGACATGTCATAACATTAACATCGGTGGGAAATAAAGTTGATCTCCAGAAGATTTGAACGTAGGCTATTGAGGACAGCAGTCCTTGCAGGTAGGACAGATGTAGGCATTTGTAACTATTCACTTCCTTGCTGACAGAGAAAGACTGTAGTGAGTAGTGGCAGAGGTAACAGAAATGCTACAAGTGAGCAATGTATGCTCCTAAATAGATGCTCTTGGCATATACAGCATGTGAAGTAAATCGGTTGCGTATACAAAGATGCAATCAGGGTGGTTCTCTTCAGTGGTCTGCCTACAAATATATTGCTTTTGTTCCAAAGGCAGTCAGAAAAGCCGTTCAAAATCCCTAACTCCAACTAATTTTCCTTACTAAACTACCCTTTTACCAATGTCCTCCTTCCCTGTGACCTGAACTCAGGCACACTTAACCGTAACTGATACTGTGATTTCTTACATCATTCTGCCTTCATTCATTTCAAAAAAGTAACTCCCGCTTTTCACTCCTGTAAAGGAAAATCAGGTCATTTTCAGGCATTTCCACTGGGTCTAGGTCATTGTGTTTACTCCTATGTGTATTTCAGGCTGCCAACAATGAAAGCTCCAAATTGAACCCTTTCATTTGAATCTGTCTCTCCGTATAATACCACTGTATTGCTTTGCTCTCCATTTCAATCCAAACCCCCTGTTTTCTGGTTTAGAATTAGAAGTATGTATGTTTTAATGAAGCCACTTAATGAAAGGGAACATTTGCTGTATTTCTCTATTTGTGCATTTATATATATTTATCATCATAATATTTTTAATTTTATAGAGTAGTACATGATCAAAAAATTTGTAAATAGACCTTTTGAGCTGTATTTTAAAAAATCAAGATTAAAAAGCTTGAAGTTTTTTTAAAAAACATTGGCCCTACTGTGGAAGATGTAAAGAAGGTAGCCTAATTCTGCTCATTTCTGATTATCTACTCCTGATTTTACATGAGTGTGGCTGAAGTAAGAATGAGACCAATGATATTTGGTTCCTATGTAGCGTCTATCATAAAGTTCAAATAGATCAGAGACCTGCGATGTTTTGGATTTCTCATTACACTCTGTGGTGTTGCACAGTTAGGATTTCAAGATGGGTCTTCTTAAGCCTATTAAAAATCAGAATCATGCTGGTCATACGTTTAAATAGATTTAGTTTAGTGGCTTCAGGGGAAAATGAGTATGGGGGGATGAATAAAATAAAAATCCGATATAGAAACACATCTGATTTTTCAAAGTTTTTTGCAAAAAAAGGGAAGTTCTGGCATTTCAATTTGCACTAATTTCACACATCATCTTACAGCGTACGGGGTTTGGTCCCCTGCCAGGCTGTCTGAGAACCCTCTTTTGAAAAGCACGGTTTATGTGCTGAATGGATGCTGCATCACATAGATATTTCCTAATATCTTTCATTAAACTTCCAAATGGACACTAAGTATGTAAATACAGCAAAACTCAAAGGCTGGCTTTGAATTTATATTTTCTAGGAAAGCTTTTAACATTACTAGTCTAACAATATTGTGCTATGTCTGGCTTGCCATTTTCAAGGAGTAACTTAATGAGTTTATTGTATAATGAAGGACTCTGATTTATTAGCTTTTCATTATGCTTATTCCATCAGCTTCCTGCTAAATACTGTAACCCTTGGCAGAGATGTTAGTCTTTATCAGGTGGTATCATTGCTTTTTAATAAACTCTCCTCCCACATTGATAATATTACATGTGAAATCCCTTATCCTGCATTATTCCCAAAGGGAGGAAAAGGTATATTTATTGAAAAGGCTGCACTGAAGCACTGCATAGAATTCATTAGCAGTTTTGTATTACCCATTTCCACTAACTCAGATGAAGTGGGCAGAATTGGAGGCTGCAGGTAGATCCTTTGGCTTGCTCCCCTCAACCGGCAGAGAATTTAGCCCATCCTATTGATACTTTAATTACCTAGAGAAGCCATTGGCGCGCAGCTGTTTTAAAACTGTGGCACTTGCAGGTATTAGCAAATATTTCTTTAGCAGATATTTAATGATCAACTCTATTACAAGAATTAACATGGTGATGGCATGCAGAGAGAGGGGGGAAGGAGGGTAAAGTAATATTTTACAACCTGAAAAATTAAGCGCTGAGATAGTTAAGGCCCAGCCCTCATTAGCTGAATGGTAGATTTTTCTAATTAGTTCTTTCTAGTGTAATTAGCATGGATGAGTCTAATCATCTCATGTGAAACCAAATCTAATGCTTGGGAAGGAATGTCCTTGGCCTCTCTTTCAGACTGATTCCAAGGATTTTGTGTGTTTCTGCTGAGATATTCCTTAAAGAAACAGCAACCTGCCTTCCTTCCTAATGAAGGTGGGCTGGCAGGAATGAGAAGACTTGGACCTCATCTTGCATTTTCATGTAAACATAGAGGAAATACTCCCATGAAAACATGCAATCCTCATGGTGCAAGTGAATCAGATGTTGGTAGGAGCTGTAAGAAGGCCAAAATCATCAATCAAATTTTGGACCCACATGTGAAGTGAGTGTTTGAACATTGAACTTAAAATACCAGTTTTTCTAAACTCTATATTTCCCTGTAGGGATATCTTTTTAGAAATGAGCGCAGAAAGGGAGATGGAAAATAGAATGTCATTTGCTTCTTGGGTAGCTCATCTTGCTGTGAAACCCTAACAATCAGAATTGCACTCATTTTGTTGTAAACAGTCTCAAGCAAGGTAAAACAATATTGAGTCTTGCTGGAAATAATTTTGATTATAGATTGCTGTCAACCTTCACAGTAGAATTAAACTCATTAAAAATGTTCAGTTTACCCCTTTTTTTTTTTTTTTTTTTTTTTTTGAGAAATATGGGTGTGAAGGACAGGCAGGAAGCTTGGTTGGGCCCATTTTGGCCTAATGTGTTTGTACTGATTGGTCTTTACCAGTAATAATAATTTCGTTTTACAATTTGAAAATGTTTGGAAGGTTAAGGAAGTACAAGAATCTGCTTCATGGCATAGCGAAGCGCATCCGTCTCTGCCTGAAACTGTACTGACACAGAACACAGAGGCACAAGGGAAAAAGTGAAGGGCAGGACAAGGAGTGCCAAGGAATCCAGTTGTGTCTTAACTTGGAGCTGCTGCGTAGCTCTCGGGTCACTTCTTCCCAGTGTGCAGGAGCATATTTAGCTAAGGCCTTCGTTGCAGTAGTTACGATTACGTCTCAACCAGTGTCATATTGGACCCACCATTTCCCTGTCTGCAATGAAGCTATTGTTTTTGCAGTGAAGGAGACATTTTGGTGACTTGTGTGGGTAAGCAGAGCTCAATACATAGGTATTTCATCTGAACTGTAAGCTGACCTGTGCTGCTGGTAACTCTAGATTCCTTTATGTCTTTTCTGCATGATCTACTCTTTTCCTGACAAGACTTTGCAGTTTAACAGCCCTCATTTCTTAAGTACTTGAAAGTCTCTATCTGGGAAATCAAAAGGTAAATACAATGATTAAAGATACCTCTTTTAAAAAATTTTTTATTCAAACCCTGTCTGCGGGGGATTGCTTTTGCCGGTGGGTTTACTGAAAATATTGTAGCCTGCTACTGCATTTAGCTGCTAATGAGCTCAAGTAGTTTGTTTTGGAGTGAAAGGCAGGAGCAGTATTACTGGTGTGGCTGTGACAGGGATGTCTTCCCCTGAGCCCTGGGAGGAGGGATATAGCCCTGAGCCTTTTTTCCCCAACAGCAGTTGAATGCAGGTAAGGCAAGAGGGAGGAGAGATGCAGGTGAATGCCTCTCGCTCCTTCTGTGGCCTCGGGGTGTATCTGTGTGATGTGCTTTTCAGCTGAGAAGAGAAAGTTAGGTACACAATACACAGCAATTCCTAACCATTTTCAGGAAAATGAAAATAATGCCTTGTTTCTGAGTTTAGTCCTCAGTGGACTCCTCACTGGATATCCCTTGTATCAGAAGAACTAGATACTTCTCTTCCGAAAGCCTTCTGGCTTTCTAGATCTTTTGCAGTTTCAGGGCAGGGGATTTAGGGCCATCCTTATGGAAGCAGACATACTGCTCCACAAAATTTATTGAAATTGCACTAAAAAAAACAGAAGGCGGCTTAGGGGCTGACATTCTGGAGCCAGGGAAGAAGGTAGGCATGATTTATAACTTTATGAAAATAGCTGGATTTTACAGGTTTTAGAATGAAGAGTTTGTTTTTAGTCCATTCCTATTAAAGCCGAGGAATGGTGTAAAATTGCTGCGCTCATAACCTGGTATAGGACTGGACTTCTCCAAGCACCCAGCTGGCCAGCTTGGAAGTGGTGGGACGTGGCTCTGAGAGGAGATTACAGTCCAGGCTGTTTTAGCTGAGGGGCTGGTGGCTATTTTGAAAGCAGCAGATAGCACAGAGATTGAGCCATGGAAGACCCATGGGATTTATGGCATGGCAGAAGAGCAATGGGAGAGAATTGAAATGTAGTTAGTGATATTTTTATATGGAAAAGAGGAAATGAGATGTAAACAGTATTAGTGTAATACAATTTTCATGTGAGATTAAAAGGAAAGCCAGGATTTGAGAGATTTGGAAATTGCAGTTACAGGATAAGTGATATTTGAAAGGATCCTACTTGATTTGATTAAATGAGTTCAAATGTCATTATAGAGATGCATTATTTACAAGTTTTTCAGAGCTTTTGTTTATGCATCCTGAGCTGCGTTCATATCAAATCTGTGCAACGAAGCTGGGTTGATGGGGGTTGCTGTTAGGAAGGGAGGTTCCCAAGGAAAGCCTGGGTGCTGCACAAAGGCACGGTGTGTGTTCAGCCTGCGGCAGTCTTCCCTGCAGGTCGGCGTGCGGTTGGTGCCACTGCGCTGTGCTAAGGGCACTGTGCTCCTGGTTGCCGTGGTTTTGGATGAGGTGTTAGGAGTCCACTTCTGGTAGTTCCACAAAAAAACACGTCTGCTGTTAAATACTGTTCTCTGGCTAGAAGTTTGTTTGGATCATGCTACATCCCGACCTTTCAATGGCAGTAAGATTTAGAATTTGCTGCTGCTTCTTCAGATTTTTTGATTTTCCACTGTCTATATTTTACCCTCACTATGGTGAAAGCCCTGTGGGGGGAACTGTTTGACGCACGATAACGTGGTCAAATCCTATATCCTGCCTTTGTTCACATTGGCCTGGCTTCACTGACCTGACCAGCGCTATGATGATTTCTGCGACACAACGAGCCTTTTTTAATCAAAATTTTTGCAACTGAGGCAGTGGATTGAGTAACATTTTTAAAGCAATTTGAGTGGAAGATGCTTGATGAGAACTTTAAAAGCCTCCAGTGATTTATACGTGAGTCCCTCAGTACTAATGTTGTCTCTGGTTCACAGGTTATACCAGTTCACTGTTTTCATTTTGCTTCCCAGAGCCTCACTATGTGACGCATGAATCATCATTAGTAACAGAGAGGCTTGTTTGGTAAATCCCTTATGAGGAAGTTTACTGCTCTTATGACATCATGCCAGATCCCCCCGACAGCACTGGCATTTTCTCCAAATGCACAAGTCTATTCCCCTGTCCCAGCCCCAGTCATGGGAGATGTTATACCAGCATCTGGCACTAATATCTGTTGTTGACATTTTGGGAATGAGAACATGAGCTATTAGCAAAGATGTTTGCTTGTACCTAATTAATGTTCAATTGTATACCCCTTCCTTTATCAGCACTGCAGCAGCAAGCCAGACTTGGCATTATCTTTCACCAGCTAGCTTTAAAACTTAATTATTTCCTGACTCGGTGTTAAAGGCCGTGCAGTGAGACTTGCTACCTTAATATAGATTTAATCAAGTTACCAAGCATCAGAGTGACTTGATGGCTCTTTAGCTGAAGTGACTGTATTTATATATCAATAGAGCAAAATTTGGAGTGCGCGTTTTTGTGATGCTTTGGCAGGGCACCATGGAAATAAATGGATGGGTGAATGCCTCTTTCAAGAACGGGCTTGGAGAACCATAGGCAATTTTGATTCATTCAGTCAAATTGCGGCATTGTGCAAAAGCACTCAAAACCTTTTTCCAATATTGCAAGAAAGCATCATAGTGATGCTGATCAGGTACTTGAGCGAGTGGTTTCAACTGGGTAAGATACAGACACCAGATCACGGACATATCACCAGTGAGAGCATTTTAGCCCTCAGCTTTACCTGAGGCAAGCTATGCCTGTGTGTGGGAGGGGGAGGAGGAAAAGAGATACAGAATCAAAAATCATTATTGCTAAGAACACTAGATGACAAATATCATAAGTCTTTGGCTACTGTCTGTCTGTCAGTGACGTGACTATAGAGGGGTACACAGCATACAGAGAATTATACTTGAATCTTGACAGAGCAATGAAGCAGGTATCTGACGTATTCTAATATTTTCATAAAAGCTTATTTTTTGTGTGTGATCTCTGCATCTATGTTTTGAAATTTAAGATGAATTCAAAAGATGTGAATGCACAGTGAGTTACCCTGAGGAATAATAGCTACGAAGGGTTTCTTCTTTGGCGAACCTAATTTAAATGTAGCATGATATACCTGCTAAAATGATTTTAAGTAGGCTCAGCTTGGTTTGCATTGAGATCGTGCATTAGCCCTCTCCTCTTTGCCATTCAGTACAAAGTTCAGCCTGTGAGTAATATGCGCTTAAATAATTCACGGAGCAAAGGTATGCTGCTGACCTCATTACTAAAGATGATGTCCCGGTGTACTGTTTTTTGGCTTACTGTTTTGAAATAATCTTTGTTTGAATTTTTTAGCACCATGAAAATTAGAGACTGGTTGGGAGAGGTGGCCATTTGAGGATATTTTTATAGCACTGACTTTTAAACCCAGCCAGCAACAGCTCTGCTGACTGTTGGTTTTGCCAACAACAAAAACGCTTAGACTTGGGGTTGTAATGTGAAGGATATTTATGATAGATGTCCAGATTTATTTTGCTTAAAACCCAGACATCATTAAACATGAATTTCAAGTGTGAAGGACTAGCATGCTACATCACTGCACTTTTTTTTTATCTGGACCGTATTTTTAGGAGAAACCAAATTTTTGGATGCACTCTGATCTAACTAGGCACCTTAGCAAAGACTAGATTTTCAAAAGGATTTAGCAGGCTGGTGGCTGAGATTGTTTCACAAATCAACCCCTGGTAGCACAGCAGGGACTACTGAGTACTTAACCACTTTGGAAAAACATTTCCTGATTTAAGAAATGTTGAATCTTTTATCAGAAGTTATGCTTTTTTTTGTTGTTTTTTAAAAGGGGCTGTCTTTAACTCATCAAATTATGGATAAGGGGAGGGAAAACGGCTTAAGCACGTTGCATTATGTGATTTATCTTTGATGAAACTGTCGCAGGAAATCTTTTCTTACCAGAGGCTTCTTCAAAAGGTTCATTCATCATCAGATATTGTAAAGTGGACAGTAAGCAGGTTAGCAGCAACTTGTGTCCTCTTTCTTTAAAACTTATCTGTGTCCTTTCTGTATCCACCCGAACAAGTGTTGAAAAAGCAAAACCCTTGAGAGGTAATAATATAATCATAACAAACCCTATATAGACCGGTAACCTCAAATTTCTGTTTCATGTGCGTCAATTACCTTAAAGCCTGATTTTGTGCAGAAAGCGTAGCAGCTGACCTAGAAGAGCTTTATCTGTGAGCCTCTGTTTTTCCTTCTGCTGAGTAGGGGTGACTGTGCTCGCTTAGCTCCCTTGGGTGTATTGCCCTATGGAAATACTAAGTGTTGTTGCTATGACGGCCTGAATGTCAGACAAGTTTTTTCCACCTCAGAAATCAGTGTATGAAGAAAAACCACTTGGCTACAAAGTTACGAACTGCATTAAGTCCTACCGATGCCAAAGGCTAAAGCTACCCAAGGCAGGTACAGTCACATAAATGTCTGCCAAGTGTTTAAGGCATTTATGTTGATACTTTCTTGGTATCCGCGCTTCACCAAAGGATCCAGGACGTCCTAGCCACGCACTTATTCCCATCCAAATGCAAGGCAAGATTTAGGTAGGTGTGGCTCATGCAGTCATGATGAAGGTAGTGTTGCATTTGGTACCAGAGTCTAGCAGACAGACCACAAATGAACTAGGAAGGTGGTTAGGAGCAAGTCACCTATCGTGGGGTTATGCTTGCTTTTGGGGAGATGGGCTTGTGAAATCGTATGTAGGGCTGGGGAGGAGAAAAGTAGGCTGAGGGGGGTCGGCATGTGTTGGGGTGTGGGGCATCTGCGGAAATGTGTGGTATTGGAGATCTTCTCAGGTACCATTTGATTGATCAGTTTTCATTTCTTAGAAGTATATTTTTGGCTTTTAGTTTTATTCTTTAAAAAGTAAGAGTGACCTGAGATTAGAAGCTGCCTTAAATTGAGTCACTGCAAAATTTATTTTTATTATTAAAACCGCAGTACAAACATTTTTACTTCTTACACATTCTGTGCCAAATTGTGCAGCACAGTGCAGTAAATTTGAGACATTCTAGGGATTAGCATTAGGCAAATAAAAGAAGCTTGAAAGAGCTGGTTCTGTTTTTTATCATGGTTTAACATCAGGCGTATCTTCTTTCCTTGTAAGTTAGAGCTGACTGTGTAACACTATTGTCATCCACAAGGGATCTTGAGACCAGCATTACAGATTTAACATGCTCAGGGAAACCAATACCAAGCTATCAACCGATACATGACACTAATACAGGGTTCACTTTTACACTCAACCGAAAAGAGAGAGACAGATTGTTCCAAGTTTAGACAAGCTGTAAAATCTTTTACTAGTAGGTACTGCACTGGCCAGCCCTTGAGACTATTCTAATTGCTTTACATCTGTACAAAGGTTCCTTGTAATCGGGCTTTCTGCCTCCATTTGTCTTCTTTTCAGCCTCTTAGTAAAGGCCTTAATTGGTCTTAGTGGGGCTTTTTTCAGTTAGGCAACCATACCTTAAAGGCTGAACAAGTACCAGACAGTACCTGGGGGGGGATGGAGGGAGAAGAGGAAAGACATCAATACTTCCTTACCTTTAACACTGTAATTAATGGGCTCAGAGCAAGGAACAGATTTGGAGAAATTTTAGCTCTTTGGGGGATTTAGAGACAGATCAGACAAAACAGAGCAGGGTGGAATTCTCTAGAATTTCTTCCTGCTTCATTTCTCTGCGAACAATCATTAGCCTTGTAATTGTCTCCTGGTAAACTGCTGTATCAGGTTCCATTTTGTCCTCTTTAGAGGATCGAGTTGCCTTTAAATCAATAGTTTGAAGTACTGGGGGATGTATGTGAAAGGAAGTGCCCTCTAATTTCTGTTTCTTAGCTACTAATTATTTAATAATACATTTTATTGCCTATTAAAATGTGGCATAACTTGCTTGTCAGCAAAACTGGATGGAACATAATCATTTGAAGAGAAGGATAATTGGCACTTTTGCAGATGGCTTTTATTGCAAGCCTGGTTTGTTGTTATAGAAGGAGTTTCTTGCCAGGTTTCCTTGCAGTCTTTTCAGACCGGTCAGTGTTACAAGTCAGTTGCTGCAACACAGCTCAGACTTTCAAATGTGGCATATCAAGAATTCAGGGTGGACCTGGTTTTCTGACGTAAAAGCTGCTGTGGTGCATGGAGAGTTTCTTCCTTCCACTCTTGTCTTTTTAAGAACCCTTGTGGTTTTTAATACCGTGCTGCAATTTACTCTGGTTACTAGATATAGCAAAATAGGAGAATTTGTTTGGCTAACTGATTAATGGAGGTAGGTGAAACTGGGGCGGGGCGGGGGGATTGTCTTGCAAAAAAAAAATCTTTTTTTTTTTTGGTGCAATCAGGAATGCATGTGTGCTTTTGGCTGAACTCTATATAGCTTATACAGTGAGTATATACAATGACACACTGGCGTTCTGCAGAATTTGCCCTGAAGTTTAATAGCTTTAGACAAATAATTGGAAGGTTGACTCACTGCCCTCCCATTTGCTTCGAGATCCTTGTCATCGTTAGAATGAACGGCTAGAAAATTTTAAGAAGAAACTGCCTTGGCCAGAGGACAAATACAAGTGCTGTGCTGCAGGGACCCATTCTGATGGTCGCTGGGGGTGATGCCTCTCATGAGGTGCTGAGCTCTCTGGGCAGTTACTGATGGTACGGGTTGCGTGGATTGAAGAGTCCATGGTGGAGCTGAGGCACTGGGTGAATTTTGCAATAGGGGTCCTGCAGCTTGTGTGTGAGGGGAACAGACCAGACACTCCTCAAGGATCACTGATAGACAAGAGTTCTCTTCCTTAGTTTTCCAACAACCAAACTTTCCAGGGTGACCTTTGAATTCCTTTCTGTTTCTTCTGGGGGAATGATGGTGTTGTATAGGAGAGATCTGGTTTATGTTTGTTTTAAATTAAATGAAGAAGAGACTGGAACAGGCTGTTTCTTATTAAATACTCCTGCAGTTAAATTCTGGGGGTTTTTTTCCTCCTGGGGAATGCTTTTGTTTATTAAAAAGTGTTCTCTTTTCTGTCATTGTTTGTGTTCTATGTGCAATGAACTGGTCTTGTTTGTGGAGAGGTTTTTTAGCCTAGTGCTCATGGCAGATCCTGCTTCAGGGCTGCACTAGCATTACAGTCAATCCCCTGCTCACTAACCCAGGTTCTTCCTCCCCTCTAACGGCTTCATTGCAAATTAGAGCAGTGTTTCCATTTTCTGAAAAAGAGCTTTAGATCGAGTATTAGCCTTATTCTTTGGAAAAATGTTAGAAATTCGGGGATGGCATTGTGCATTTCTTCAGCATATCAGAAATGCATAATATGTGTGAACTCTGTAGCCCATATTACATGGTCGAAAGTAGCTGAAATTAAGTAGTGCATGTGAGATTCAATGTCTTCTTGGTAAATGTTTTTCATAATCTCTCCAAATTGTCTCTTTTCATCATGGCAGTCAAAGAATAAAATCAGAGATGCTGATGTTCTTGCCCACAGAGATTACTTGTGAAGTGAGTGCTATGCAATCAGCCCCTTATGGAAAAGAGTGCCACTCACTGTTAATGCAGGTACCAGAAACTGGTCCTTAAAGGAGATGACTAATCTACCTGGAAGCCATTTGTGTTTCATTTGTGATGACAGTCTTGGAGTTGCCTGTTTCAGAAAGCAGTTGCTCCGGTAGGCAGCCAGCTATCAACATTGGTTTAGTGGCACCTGCAAATTGACTGCTCAAGTCTTGGATAGGTGGCTGTGGTAGATAAGAACGGGTGGACAGGATGGAAAAATAGTCTTCATGAGCATTAGTGCCTCTTGATGATTGAAATCTGAACAGGTACATCCAAGAAATACCATCTTTGCTGGGTTTTAGCTGCATGTGCTAATGAGGCAAGCAACATCTCTTGGGGTCAACAGAAATCTCTTGTTGTGATTGTAATAGACTCACTGTGCATGTAGACAAGATGGAAAATTGATCCAGTACACTTCAGCGAGAGTTAAATGAACGGAGCATTGTTAACTTGACAGCATTTTGAAGAACTCAGAGATGAGGACTTTGATTTAATGTTATATATTGAAAATTTGCTGTCATATCTGGCTCAAAGTTTCTCTGCAGTATAGGCAAATTTTAATTTTATTGCCCCTAAGATGAGGAGGAGGTACTTGAATTTGTCCTTCATCTTTAGAGATTGCAGTTTCATAGATGTGGCTGGTGAGTCTTCAGAGTAGGTGGCAGGCAGTCGAGTTTCAGATGTGGTGGGTAAGGGAGCAGGAAGATGCAGGGTCCCAGGGCCATGCTGGGTTGATTACTGGGATTTCAGGGGACTCATATTGACAGTATCTTTCTTTCCCTTGTCTGTCTGCTCCCTATCCCGTGCATGGTACTCCCTATTCCTAATGTTTTGATCTTGCTGGGCCTCTGTAATGGGGAATTCACGCTGCAGTGATGATGCAGTGGGTGTTGGCCCAGTCCCAGGCTTAAACTGGAAACCTGGGGCAAAGCAGCTGTCTTCTGCCAGGAGAATGAAAGATGTGCATTGCCTGCCTCCAGCCCATTCCCTCTGTGAGACAGTGATGGCGATTCATCCTCCACCATTAAGATAAGTACCTCCTTCTCAGTGGTGGTTCACTCCACCTTTCTCTTTCCATTGATTATAGAAGGAACCTCAAGACGATCTACACTAAACACTATTAGATGGCTAAAGTTAGATGGGGAAATCTGCTTCCTGGCAATTAGAAATGAGCTTATAGCTTCTGGAACAGCAGCAGCAGCCCAAAGAAATCCCTGAACAGAACAAAAGTGGTATATGTGTTTCACAGGACAGGCATGAGCAGTAAAACCAGTGCACTACCAGGAAGTAACTTGGCTGGATGTACTGGATGAGGAGTGTCTGTGGGGTGAAGTGCCAGAATCACAACATGCTTTGGATTCCTGTAAAGTACATGCTTTTAAATTTCACTGGCATATAATATTTAAAAAAAAAAAAAAGTGATTAAAAAGAATCGTTAATGAACATGGTGCTGTTATTAAAATCCCTGCTGTAGACAACCCTTTTAACAAAAAGTATTTCTATTGGCTTCATTTGCATTAGTGAGGAGGATTATTAAGCTTTGTGATCATATCCTCTGCATCTTTGGTGAGGGCTGAGGTACCAGCCGTGCAAACAAAACATAGGAGCAGATGTGCCTCCAGCTTAGGTCTCCAGGAGGTTGTAGCACTAAGAAATCTCAGGGCCAGATCTTCTATTAGCCCAGATCAAGTACAATTCATTGTACTGAGTGGTCCCAATTTACAGGAGCAAGGGTGCATTCTGAGCCTTTTAGGGGCAGCGTGAAGGGTGGGTGCATCCTTCTTCACAAAGTTGTGGAAACAGGTGTCAATGTTAGGTAGCACAGAGGGAAGAGAAGCTTGTCGGTCTTTTGCTTTGCTGCCCACCTCTTCTGGGGTGGGTTGTTTTCCCAGCTGTACTCATTATATTGTAAAAGTATAGTATGGTATATAGTCATATATATCTGACTATATATAGTTAGATATATATAGCGTTTGTGTATATATATATAGTTGTCGTCTAATTTGAGGCATGTAGATTTTCACTGCATTGTCTCTGTATGCTGACCACTTAAAGAATGCAGATTAGGAAAGTTTTGGGGTTTGGAGTTTTTCTTTTTACCAGGAGACAAACATGTTCCTTAAACTAGTCTGTTAGAAGCACTGGGTGACAGACAATAGGAAACAGCACTCCAGTGCCCGAGTGACATTTTTATACAATGGAAGACAAGTACTTGGCACCATCTTCGCTTTAACGTGGCTCTGTATACACTGATACTTAAGCAAACAGTTCAATTAACCGTGGTCACCCTTCATCTGTTGGAGCATTGCTCGTGTTATTTCCTGTTTAGTTAATCTCAAAATTTTATTCCAAAATCCCAGACCAATTAGGCGGACTATCAAAATGTTTGGCTTTAAAGTATATCAAAGAATGTGAAGTAGCTTTTTGTGCTAATTTTTGCTTCTAGGTCAGGCAGGTTTTTGCCGGGTTTTATAAGTTTTGAGATGTGTTTGAAATCACCAGCTGAGAGCGTAGGCCTATGCAGCACCTAACAGAAACGGATGTCTCTCTTTAGGTACATGTTGGAAACAGCAATCACATTCTTAATCAAACTTATATTAAACCAAGCCAAGGGAAGGAACGCTCCTTTTTGCATTTGGAAGACCTGGATTTTGCAATGAACTTGGGGGTGTATTCAGATTCTCAGGGGAATGGGCAGAGATTTTAATTCCCTAACGGTGCCTGAAACAGTCAATCCATGGAGCAAGTGGAGGTCAGATGTCAAGACAGGCAGCTGCAGAGAGACAAGGAAGAGAAATAATAGGAGGGAAGGAAGAAAAAAATGCCATCAAAGTGAACTGATACACCATGTGAAGTTAAGTGAACTACATTACAACAGACATACTGTCTGGAGGAACTAATTGCTCATGTGGTTAGGTAAGTCAGGTCTACCTGAGACCTTCTTGACTCTGGAAGCTATTAAATAGAACAGAACTTGCTAAAAGCAGAGAACTTCAAAAACATGAGCTTTACTTTGAGATAACTTTTTATTTTCTCCCTCCTTTCTCCTCCCCCCCCCGCAAAGGAGACATTACTGATTTAGAGCAGATTTCAACAGCTTTTTGGCAATAGAGAAGACTATTCTTTCTGTAGTCTCAAGTGATTATTGTGGAAGCTCTGTGGATCTTTTCCTGAAAAGTCCAGAACCACAGAAATTTCGTAGCGTATTAAAAAAAGAAGACAATCTATGTGTTGTTCAAGCTTTGCATCTGCTCCATAAAGCATTTTCTTTGTCATTAACACAGACATGACTCATTTCTTGTAATACAACATTTGACATTTATGTTGGTGGCAATTAAAAACGGGTGAAACAGTTCTGGCAAAAACAGCCGGCTTGAAAGTGTGTAGTGAGCGGAGTATACTTCTCTTTTAGTATTCAGAATAAAAAAGTCTAGGTAGCTTTGGAAGGAGTGGGGAATGGGCCAAAATAGGTGTTCTTCCCTGTGTGTACTTTGACTCAGATTGGACATGGATGTCATACTGACACCTGTAGAACTCCTCCTAAATAAAAAACCTCAAGTCATGCAATTGTATGGGATTTCTGAAAGTGTAGCACTTGTGATCATGTCATTTAAACTCACCTGACTGAATATATAAATCTAAGAATCAAACTTTCAACATCAATGTCTGACTGGAATAATTATGACACAGCAAGAATTATTATTCTTAGGACATTTCTAGTTATTCTGTGACACAGTAATGCTAAGTGCTCTTGTGAATGGCCATTTGTTGTAATTTTCTGGTCAAAAGCTAGGCTAGTAAGAATACCAGAATGAGAAAAATAAGAGTAATACAGCAAAATGGAGAACATCAAAGGCTTAAGGAAATAATTCGGCATTGGACAACTGATATGGACTAAGTTTGATTTCTTGCCAGATTTTTATATATAGCCTGAGTATGAAAATTCCAGTAAACTCTCCCATACTTATTTTTACTCTTTGACATGAGGAAAGCATTTTGTTTCATTGAGGTCAATGAGTGTATCAGAATTATGCCCAGTTCCTTTCAAAGGGGAGAATACATGAAGGGGCATTTTGCTGTGTTTTCGAGGGGAAAATAGGATCATTGACTTGAGGATTTTGGAGATAATTCCCATTCCTTACATTAATGCATATGGTAGGTTGCTCTTGAACAAAGTTTTCCAGGAAGTGGCAGGTTCTTAATTTTAAAAAAGCTGCATTTACTCATGTATGGGATATTGTCTGTGAGTACTCAGAAGTTTAGAAAGCAGCATCTTAAAGTAAGTATTTGAAAAGAGTGAAAAACTTTTCTATTATATGTCTCTGCATTAGTTAGGCATCCTAGGAATGTACGAGTACATAGGTTTTATTTCTCTTTCAGCTCAGAGAAGAGTATTTTCCCTACTGTGCAGACTTTGAACAGTGAAGTTGAGATTACAAGCAAAAAATAATAAATACACTTAAAACTTTTCTGATTTTCAGTACATGGAGGCTGTGGAGATTATGGAAACTTTGTTATACAATTGTAAACAGTACTGAATCAAATAGTTGTGCTAGTCATCAGTACGAAAAGAAACAAAATAAACTAGAGTTTCAACGTGTCAAAGTTCCTAACTGAATAAGGAAGATAGAAGTCAGGTTTTTTAGGTTTTTCCTAGAAAATAAAATGTGTGATTTCCTTTTAGCATTGAACATCTCTAGACATAGGTTGAGTGGATGATTTGCTAGTTGTTCACTCTGTAAATGGTCCTTTTATTGAAGTGATCAAGTTCTCTTGACATGAAATTGAGAGACAAAACGAATACCATGAGATGGGTTTTTGTAGTGCAAGTAAATATATTTTATGTGTGAATTTTTATCCCTTCTACCTAATCTTGACAGCACATTAAAATTCTGTTTAAATAGCTTTCACTGAAGCACATCACTTGTCTCAAAGAAGGATTAACATTCTGGATTTTATGTCTATTTTTATTAGTAAGGTAGTGAATTGATATCCAGTTTAGATATCCAATCAATATTATAATTCAGCCACTAATGTATTTTTATATCATATGTTGTGACCCAGTCCTAAAGGCTAAGAGGAAATAGGACAGGTAATTCTGTGAAATGAACAGAAGAGTAAAAGCTGAAATCTTGAGGCATGTATGTAATACATATGGACCATGACCCACCAAAATGGAGAGAAAACAGAACAAGAGAAAAGGAAGCTAATAGATTGTATCCAGTCATCAAAAAACCAAGCAAAGGAACTTGTAGTCAATCGTGGGATCATTGACATTCAAATAGAGCAGGCAGAACTTTGTTTCTTTTTTATAATGAGATGGCATACACACAAGAAATAGAGATTTTTAGGGTTTTTTTTCTTTTCTATTCATCAAGAATTTCTGGTGAAGGTAGAGCTGGGGATGAAGAAATTTCCTGAAGCACTAGGGAATTTGGGTGTTTCTACGTCTGGTATCCTGAGAACCAGCAAAAGAAATAGGTGGGGTAATTACCTTTATTCATTCCATGCATCAGCAAGCTTTCATCAGCAGGTGCTTAATGGTGCTATGTACTCTTAATTATTGATCTTACCATTTAAGTAATAAGACATGTGGAAGTGGGCACTATTATCTAGTAATCGACCATACTGGAGGGTTGACAAGATGCTAAGAGTGTTTAACATATAGATAGGATCAATTATAAGATAAGGCTTTCTACTATAATGAGCTGATGTAAGTAGGAAACTTGCTCTTAAGGCAAGAATCCTAGGACAGAACCATGACAGTTTTTCTGTGGATAGACTTACGATAAATGTCACTTCACAGGGACTGGATATCTAAATAAGGTGGAATGATAGGACTGATACAATTCCCACAAGTGGCATAAAATAATTAGCTTAAAAAAGAGTGAATGAAGAAAATACAAGTTCCTGGTTTGGGGAAGTTTGTAGCTTTTGTGATTAAGTTACTTCTCAGAAGCTAATAATTTTTTTGTAAAGGAAAGTGAAAGAAGAGCATCTCTTTATCAGAAGACTGATAGGAAGGGTGCCAAGCTCTTAAAAAATGAAAGGAAAAACCCTCATTCAAATAAGCTACTGAAAATAATGTGTAGCTTCAGCCGGGAGTATTTCTGAGTGCTGGAACCCCTTGCCAGAGCACTGCTGATTTCATGAGGGCATTTCAGGCGTGTAGTTATTAGTGCATTGAGAACTTTCATTGTTTGGATTTAGGGTCTTGAATTTCAGATTCTCTCATATAAGATGAAGAAGAACTGGAGACGACAGATATGATCAGCACTGTCACCCCCCAGAATGGAGGTGAATTAGGGAAAGCGAGGAAGATCAATAGGAAAACTCAAATTCAGGTATACAGAAAACAGTGTTGTCAGGGATCTGTCATTTTGGATGCCACATCCTAATTCCCTTCATTTTCTCAATGCCTTTCAGAAAGAAAAACTACTAAGTGAATGCTGGTAGAAATAAAGCCCTGCTTCCTGGGCCTGAAATGAAACTACCTCCAGCTGTCTGACCAGCAAAGAATTTACAATCATGGCATGACTTGAATCAGTAAAAATGAATCCTGTTAGGTGGTTCTATTTCTGTCTCACATACACATTCTACAAATGAGGATTTGGGAGTGTTCAAAGGTTGTTCCCTATGTTTTGTTTTATTTTCCTTTGAAAAGTAGTTTCACTGTATCTTCAAAGTGGTTTAATTTATAGAAAGTTATCATATACAACTTTTAAGATGTGAGAATTGGAGAATAAAAAACATATTAAGGCAATGTATTTTCATGAGTTTATATATAAAAGTTACAGTGTTTTGCTTATATTGGTTTTCTTCTTGTAATATATGAACCAAAAAATGGCTCTTGCTTTGGTTCTCATTTCCCATTTTATACAGAACATTTGAAACAAAACCACTCTGCCATCTTTGGTTAGCACTCACAGACATAACGACAGCTTCTGAACAGAGCGATCTATACTTTCTTGAAGCTCACCTGTTGCTTTGCTTCAAGTCCTGAGCAGAGAGATGCACGTGGCGGTAAACTCCAAACTCAGGTTCTCCATGCTCCTCCGCCCAAGCTGGACATCGCTATTTGTCCCCTCTCTGTAACTGTGGATGGAGCTGCTTGGAGAGTCTGAGTTGTTTCACCTTGCAGGAAAAACGTTGTTTAAAACTCTGTTTCAGGTTAAGAATGGGATATAAAAATGTAATACCTTTTTTTTTTTTTTTTTAACCCAAATGGAAAATTTCAAATGCTCAAACTAGAAATCTCCAAACCGGAAACTACAGTATCTTTGGTGCAACAAAACGTTGGCTATTCTAAAAAATTGCCCTTTTCTCTTCCTTCATCACTCTATCAGAAAGTAGGACAACATCTCTCTGATGGCCATTTTCCTGTGGCCAGTTTTCTTTGGGATAGATACCTTTTGTTGGTGGACTCATTCATCTGGGATTACTGTTGTGAGGGAAGGGCACGTAGACTTGGCCTCCATCCTGCTGCTTCCTATTTTGTAAGCCCTGCACATGTGGTTGGGGAGGATCCTAAGTTGGTGCTACTGTCTCCACTATGTGCGAACCCTTTTTGACTGCAGGAAGTATGTCCTTTATGCTCTTCCACAGGAATCTGACTGTAATTAAGCTGTAGTTTAGGATGACTTGAGAATGCCAGATCAAATTGGTGTGGTGGGGGGTGTGTTGTCAACGCAGTGACTGACTAGATTACTTGAGTTTCTGGTGGTCATAGAAGAAGAACCTTTCACAGGTTTCACCTTTCTTAAAGAGGGGAGAGAGAGAAAAGCAGGTAACAGTAATGATTACCTCTCTCTTACTGTATTCAGTCTAACTATTTTTACAGATAAGTCATGCCACCATTATCCCCATTTTACAGATAAGGGAAATGGCTTGTTTACGATGATCCATCAATCAAGTAGCATGGGTAAGAATGAAATCAAGATGTTTCTGGTACATTGTTTAGGTTTTTAGCTAGGTATGCCTTAAATTTCCTTGGTTAAATATTGATTTTATGTCTATAGTGCTTTCATTTTTTGAGGTTTTCCCTGATGTTTCTGACTGCGAGTTCACAATCTGACTTCGTGGTGCTCTTGTAATTAACCCATGAAGATTACAATTAGTGTCATTATCACTGTAAAAGCTAATTGGTTCCT
Source organism: Gymnogyps californianus (assembly GCF_018139145.2). Taxonomy (NCBI): domain Eukaryota; kingdom Metazoa; phylum Chordata; class Aves; order Accipitriformes; family Cathartidae; genus Gymnogyps; species Gymnogyps californianus. The sequence continues at coordinate 1,927,418 of NC_059490.1, read as the reverse complement.
GGCTTATTCAGTAGTCCAGCAATAAGCAATTTAGACAGATGTCCAGTCTTGCTGCACTGATGCATGCACCGGGTAATCCCAAATGTCTTTATTGGGAGGGTTTTATTTTTCTGTAGCAATCGAATATACTGTATTCTTCTTTCTGTGAGAAATTAGTGGCTTCATTTAAGAAATATAATCTGTCACTTAAATTGCTGTCATTTAGTTGTAAAATTTCAATAACTGGTGTCTCAAGAAGGAGAAGGCCCCCTTTGCCCCCTTTTCCACTGTACAAACCTAATCTGAACCTGTTAGTAACTAACACACCGAGTGCCTGTACAGCACTGTGAGACCCAGGGGATTAATCTGCTGGATATAGACTGGTTTGTCCTCTGAGAAACACTGCATTAAAAAAAAAAAAAAGAAGAAGAAAGAAAAAGCGTCTGCTGATGAAAGTAGCTGTCAAATTAGCAGGTCTAGAAGTTGTGTGTATTGTTATGAGCTGCTCAAGTTCACACCAGAGCGACCCAACCCCATCCGTCTTTCTCAGTTTACATTTTAATTGGCTTGTAGTTAAGTTTTTTAAACACTGTGAGACTGCTGACATACACTGTAATATCATGTGAATAATTTATAGGAGCTGTTTGAGATGAGCTTTTTTTTTTGCCCTTTTTTTTTTTTTTTTTTGAGAATTGGATAAAAGAAGAGAGAGAATTGGAGGGGGAAGAGCAAAGGAGAGGAGCAACAACAATCCAGCAGCATGTTGCTTGCTGGGTGTTAAATGTTTTTGCTAGTGCATCTGACTGCATTTGGGATTTCACGGAGGTTTGTGCAATGCAATCTTATTAATAACTGTTCCGTCAGGAGAGCACCCAATTAAATTGAATTGGGTTTATGGTTCCCTTTACGTTCCTTAAAATGTGTGGATATAAAGCCTCTCCAACGTGAGGACTGGCTAACAAGGATTGTGGGGGGGTTGGGGTTCAGTTTGGTTTACTCCTTTTTCTCTCTCTTATTTAGGACTTGGCTGTTTGCAAATTCAGAACCTGGCACTCCAGCCCCTCCAGCAGGGTTCTACCTTCCCCTTGCCAAGGCTGCAGGGGGCGGACAGGCTCCCAGAAAGAACTTCCAGCCTGTTTGGAGACTTACTGCTAGAAACAGGGAGCGCTGGTCATGTAATTAATACTTAAGGGAGCATCCTATTGCTTTCTTAGGGAGCTCAAAGTTTGCTGGGGCATCTTGAATGCAACAGGAATACATTCTGGTAAGGTTTTATAAACTGCCAGGAGCTGCTATTTAAAGAAAAAATAAAGTATTCTGTCAGATAGCTTCTGCTTCAGTGGCCGAATTTATAGAGAGCATGGTCAGTTGTTGATGTCTGGGGAGCATATGGGAAAGAAACAGAAGTTCAGCCCTGGTTCCCTACCTGCTCCTCCTCCCTGCTCACAGGGCAGGACTTATTGCTGGGATTTTCAGAAGTCGGTTATTTCACCGTCCCCTGCCTCCTGCCCCAGGCACACGTGGGTTGCAGTGCTCTGTCTGGCTACCATAGGTGAAATTTAGATTCTGACCATCTCCTGCTGCAGGTTGGTTGCAAGAAATACAGAGTTTAGCTTTCCCTGTGGGCAGATGTGTTGAGCAGACCATGGTGCAGGGTTATGTTTACTGACTTAAATGGAAACTCAGTGTCAGAAGTTAGCCCTTGATGTTCGATTTCATTCTACTTTGATTTGATCTCCGGGGATCATTTTAGGTGTTCAGATGTGACTTCTGTGCACAATTTTGAACACGGCTTCTGATTCGGAGAGTTATTGTGTATATATTCCAGTTATTGATACTGTAGTTATAACAGATTTAAACTGTTGAGATACCGTTGAAATGGATTTTGACCCAGAGGTGAAAGAAGTACTTGTCGTTTAAAATGTGCAGCCATTATCCTTATGTGAAATGTATGAAGACTTGTACTTTGGTAGCTCTTAGCTTCTGATAACTGCCAAAAATCTTGGAGAACAAGGCTTGTACATGGAATTCTGCTTGTTTTCACACTGGACTTTCTTTTTTCCCCCAGTAATTTGCTTTAGCATTTGCGTAACACATTACTCTCTTATGTTCTGCTTGTTTGAAAAGTCTTTTGTCTACTCTGCAAGATAAAAAATCAGCTCATACAAAAGCTTTGTATTGCATTGTGCACCTGACTATGAAGATTAGAGATTTGGGGGATCTCAACACGTTCATGATACCCGGAATGCATGTATTGTTTTAAAAATAAAGGCAACAGTGCTCAGGCAAAGTTGCATAATTCAGTGCTCAGGAAAGCCAGATGCACAAGTTCAATGACCACAATGCTCCTGCCTGCGAATCTGAGGGAAGAGATCCAAGTAATAAAAGCCTAAATCCGTAGAGATGTACCATTTCAGGTCTGTGAGCTTTACCTTGATAAGAATGCCCAAAGCCTTAACCCTCCATTCTTAACACGTCCTGCGGTGCCTCGTTTTTACAGCATATGCTGTGTGACATCCACATTAATCTGAGAGCCCTGCAGTACCAAAGCACAGCAGGACAAGTTAAGGACAGGCTGTTGGCCTTAACTTTCATTTTTCTGCTTTTGTTGCTGTGTGTCATGGATAAAGGTGACCTGCAAGGGAGGAGGGGGAAAAAAAAAAAGCGATCTGCTTGTGTCCCATTTGCTTCGTTAGCTTGTACAAAACATTTTGAAAGGTTGTTTGTTTAGTTCGTGGCTTTTTATTTTTTCTTTCAGAAATATCAGATCCAGACTTCTCTGGTTTTCCTAGGAGACATAGTAGAAAACTGGAGAGCTCTTGGGATTAAAAGTCTAAAGCTCAGGCAGTTGAAAGGGGAAGAGGATTTTAGTTATAACATTTTTAACCTTTCTGTTCTTTGTTTCTGTTTGTTAGCACCAGCTCAGCACCACTCCCGCTTAATGTCTTTCACATTCTGGTTCTTTGGTTAAGATGAGAAGGTCTCTCATTCCCACTCTCTGGTCCTCCAGAGAACTCCAGCAAATACAGATTTTAAACAAACGCCCTCCTCAGCCACCACATATATCTACAAACTCTCCGTCTTTTTTCAGATACACACGCATGCACAAAAAAAAAGACATCTCTGTTTATTGTTGTTTGCCTACATTTTGTGTCTACCCCAAAATTTCTTGAGGGCACTCCCCTTAAACTCCACTTGTCTTGTTTTCCCTAAAAGAAAAATCAGAAAATAACATCTCCTTACTTCAGAGAGAAAGTGCAATTATATTTCTTTCATATATATTGAATGCAACAGGATGGTCTGACTGAGAAATTTTAGAACATGCAAAAATTATTTCTTCTAATTATTTTTTTTATTCAAGAGCTAGTTTTGTACTATTTATTTTTATTATAGTTATTGTTTCGTTAGTGGGGTTCTAATCCTGAAGTTTAATACCGATAAAAGAATAGGGAGAGGAATTAATAATTGATCTTAATCATCTCTTTGGAGCTGCTGAACTCTCCTCCAATTAATTTGAGGCATTACAAGAGCTCTTGTAGAATGAAGGGGGCAAGCCCATGTATTAATAATCTGTAGAGCTTTGGCATATATGACAGTACCATGGGGACGCTCACTTTATATCCCTGCACATGTTCCTTTTACAAGTAGTGACTTCAAGAAATCCGGTTAAATCAACTGAGAGGCCTTTTAGTGTCTGTCAGTGTTTGGAGAGGTCACAGCAGACACTCTTCCATCCCTGAAAATTGAAAAGCTTTGTCGTTTTTCGTAACTATAGCTAGATTGTGATTGGAAATAATCAGATCCTCTGATTTTTTTTTTTTAAGGTTGTCTAAACATACAAATTTTGAGGGAGCTGTAAAAGCAGATGAAGAGTTGAACAGTTGAGTGCATTCTGCATTAAAGATACTTGAACTGTGAAATTTATAAAGCTTGACTACATCTTTAGCCATGCCTGGTATGACGACACTATCAGTAATTTCTGTTCTGAAATGCAAAGATGGGGCTGAGTATTTAACATAAAAAACCAATCTAATAGCTGATCTGGCTCCTTTTGTGTATCTAGACTTGCTTCTTGTTTGACATCAAGAGATGCAAGTATTTGTGGCACAATTTCATGATCTCATGATTTGCAGCGTGGCCTGGAGGATGGCAGTTGTGCTCCTAGACAATTTACAAGCTTTCAAAGCTTGTGTTTGTTCCTCTTTGTACTGTTCCTCAAGACAAAATCTTCTATGTGAAAATGAAATTGCATTGAAATACCTGTTTTTAGACCAGAGATGGCTGTATGTGTGTATGTATGGTTTTGTGTATTTGAGCGTGCCTTGTGTGTGAGAAGCGTCAGTGGTGTGTGCGGTGGGGTGCAGACATTGGTCCTTGCTCTGCCTGATCAGAGCAGAGCATCCAGAAACTGTCTCAAATGACAAAGGGATTTGAATCAAATCAGATAAGTACTTGGAATCACATTTGAGCGGGGAAAAAAATGACTGCTTCCTGAGCAACCTGGAGATCATCCCTTCTGGGACTGAGATAGGGTAACTGATTGTGAGATCGTCCCATGTCCATCCCAGGAAAAAGTCAGGATTAGCTGACTGTTACCGCTGACAGTTTTCCAGACCAGTAAAACCATTAAGGAAAAGCAAAACTCTGTTTTTTCTCTGGAGCTTCTCAACATTTTTCTCAACTGTGTTATGATTCTTCTGTGAAAAATGTTTACTTTGAAATAGCAGCAAATTTTGGCAAATATGAAGTTAACCAAAATCATTGTACCCACGTTTATAGACAGAGTTTCTACAATGAATGCAGTTTGTTTAACTGTGGGCTTTGGCCCTTGGGCATATACTGACCACATGAATTAACAAATCTCAGTGGTAAGCGCACACTTTTTTTGCCCCACAAAGTCTTTTGTCAGTCAGAAGCACTGCTGTCGTAGTCTGCCTTGTGCTCTCTGACTTCTCCAGACTTTAACCATCCTTAGCTTATTCATTACATTATGGTTTTAATATATAAGCACCAAATCTGTATGCTTTGTCTCATGGCAGAGTGTAGGTTACAGAAATATTCACAAGCTAACATTTTTCCCTCTCCCTTTTCTGTTCACGGTTCTGCTGTGAAATGTATCAAAAGTGTTTTCTTGGAAAGAAGCATGATAAGGGAACCACTCGAGTTATTCTGGCAAAACAGAACAGCCGCTATCAAGATGTTGTGAACACCAGTCGTGCTAATTCATTTCAGGAGAAAGCGTATGTTAAAGCCTCTCAAGGCTGGGCCTTTCCTTTGAGACGGACACCTTCCCACTCGATTCCATCTTTGTCTTTCTGTCTCCTCCAAGAACGCCTCTTTGAGAGCTGCTGTTAATGTGTGGTATCAGAAGGTGGTTTAATGGTAAACCAAAATACATACAGATTTTAAAGCCTGTCTCCCAGTTATGGTGCTCGTACAGTATTTCTGTGCTGCTTGTGACTGCTGCAATGGATTTTATGTCTTCGCCGTGGGAGTGTCAGGACAGTTTTAATTACTGTCAGTTACTTTCAGTTCTGGGCTGATCATTTATAACAGAATTTTGAAGTGACTAATACTAGGTGCCTTTCTGTATTAGCAGCATTTTCTTTCTCTGGCCTTTTCAACAGAAGTGTCAAATCCTGTTTTACCCAGCTGTTGGCCAAGGTTGGATGGTCTGGGACTTAGGACAAGCACACACATGTTTAGATGCTTTTCCCAAATATCATCCAAGTCTCTCAGGCCTGACAGATGGTTTGGCAGGACTAATTACACTTCCTGGTTTTGTCACAGATTAGCAGTGTCCGTAAGTCTTTAACATGTGAGGGCTGTTCAGGAACCGATGGGGAGTAAGCTCATTTCATTTTACAGCATGCTAAACAAGGGGCTCCAACGGAGGAACGATCAGAATTCCTTTTGTTCCTGTAATTTAAAAAGCCCAGACCTTACAATCAGAGGATAGTCCGTCCAGCTCAGTGTGAAGCCAGGTTGTTCAAGGAGAGCTTTTACGGTCATTATTCATGAGGTATCGCCTCCCTAGGTCATGTACTCTGCCTTTGTTATGGCTGATGTTTTAAGATGTCTCAAGATTGTTTCCATGTGTCAGTGGATGTCAGCTATTAACGGGTTGTCTTTGAAAATCTCTACTTACGTGAATAATGAGAATATCCACACTTGTATTAAGTAGGACATACTTATATATGTACTCTTCAGCTGTAAAGTACTGGGAACAAAAAAACCACCCAGGCTGTGTAAAGCTTCTTGCGCTAAGGTAATAAAGTGCCATCTGCATTGGCAATAAGAAATTGGACTAAGCAGGCTGTTACCACATATCTCTGATGCAGTTCCCCTATGTACGTGTTCAGTGCTCTGCTGCTCTCATAAAATTTTTAGACATTCTATATAGATATGTAAGCAAATTAATAAAACTGGAAACAGAACTTTTAAATATTTGAATATCAAAACCCAGAAACATTTAAAACTTCTGATAGTATTGCTTTCTTGATTTATGAGCGTCCCACTATATAAATCATATGAGGAAGAATAGCTGTAGGAGTGGAAGACTATTTCTTCGTAGCAGCACAACGGTAAAAAAAGCCCCAAATTCTACTGCTCTTTGAAAGCGTTATTTTCAGTGAAACAAGACGGTTGCATGTATTGAGTCTAAAACTATTAATTATGCTGTTTAATGTGACCTGCAGAGAGCTTGCTCACCAGATGGGATGGAGCTCATCCTTTTCCATTTGTTATATGTGTTGAGAGTTGGGAACTACTTTGCTTCTCTGAGGTATCACTGCACAGGCCGTAGGCACAGGCAGCGATAATGCATGAATGAGCAAGAAACTCATCTGCATTCAACCTGCTAGTATTTCCAGAGGCGCCATCAAAACCACAACACCTCCCCTTCTCAAAAAAGGATATGTCCTGGTTCCTTGCCCTGCTAATTCTTGTCTGTGATGAGAAAACTACAGGTGGTACAGAGTGATCATGTCGATCAATTCAGGAAGAAATCAGTGTCGCCGTGTGAGCTCTTGTGGCAGGCAGAGAGCAACCTCCCGTGTATTAGCCTGAACTGTGGTCTCCACCAACGTTCAGGAGAGCCTCCTGCTGTACTTACAAATAAATAAATAAGGATATTTCCATCCTCTCTCGCTCTTCTTGGCTTGCAACAGGAGCTCATGAATCAATCGTCAACAAGCCAACTTCTCAGCCAATTGTGGTAATGATGTATACGATTAACAGGCTGTGATTCTTTCCCTTCTTTCTTTTTCCTCCTCTTTTTTCGGTTTTTTTTTTCTTTTTTTTGTAAATACGTAAGAGGGAGGGAGTTATTTGTCACAGCAAACGAAAGGGGGGGGTGTCTGTTCTATGGCACGTCCCACCCCCCACACGCGAGCACATGAGTGTGTATCTCACTGCCCTGCCATGTGCTGGGTGGGAGGAAGTTTTTCCTAGCCGGGCGGCACACAGCTCTGCCTGAGGGATTGAGAACATATTGCTCGGCAGGTGGGGCCCGCTCAGACGCATTTAGTGTTATTTCAGCATTGACAGCAAACATACATCACACGGGCCCATAATGCCAGCGTGCTCCATAGTAACCTGATCAAAAGGACTGCAACCTAGAAGCAGAACGCTCAGCCTTAATATAATATTTTGACCCAATAACTGGTCCATGGGAAGTCAGGGCAGTCCCTTGGTGTCCGGAGAGACTGGGCCTTCTCTGTGTGGGTCTCCTTGGAAGCTGCTTTGAGTGTGAGCCCTAATGATGCTTTACCTTCCAACCTGCTAGCTTTTTTTCCTCTTCACAAGGCATGGCAAATCAGACCTAGCCATGAAAACCTCAGATTTTTGAGGGTCCTCTGCAAATACAAGCTTGTGGATTTTCAGTTATTTTACGTACTTGTTTATTAGAAGTTTATATGGTTTGTCTGCTAGTTGGTGAGGTATATGTAGCCCTCTACAAGAAATATTGTGGTCCAGATGTGCTAAGTCTTAGTATCAAAATGGAGAGTTCCTTAATTACTTGTTACTTTGTTCAAAAGGTTTTCCTTTGGTCAACGATGTGCTTATGGTGCTGTCTACTTTGTTTCAGCTGAGGTACAGGTAGATTTTTTTTTTTTTCTCCTGCTAATTACAATCATTGTAGGTTTTGTTTTGTTTTGTTTCATTTTAAAAACTCAGCTAAGTAGCAGGTTTAGTGAGAGCCTGATCAGTCCACAATGTGGCTTGCACTTTATTATCCAACTTCTTACACGAGCCATCGAGTGAAAGTGGAGTCAAGAGGAAAGGTACAGAGAAGTAATACATGGCATATTTTGCAAAGCATCTTGCAAACAAACTTCTTTTTAAATACGGAGATTTCTAAAGTTAAAGGTTACAAAGTTAAAGAATCTGCCCAGCTTCTGGTAGGTGCTCTGCATCCTCCCTTCTGACTGTATTTAACTGGGTGCATAAGTGAGAACTAATATCCTACTCTAAAAAGAAGAGAAGCTGGGGAAAAATAAAACGGAAGCATCTGGAGGCTCACTAGGCTATACAACCACCCAGTCCTTTCCAGGTAGCACAGCTGCACAAGAGTGATTTTAGTCTGGGCAAAGCAACAAGAGTCAGTGTAGGGCTGGAGAAATCCAGATGTGGAAATGTCCTTAAAAGAGGTAGGAACAAGTGAATGATGGATTTTCTATCCAAGGATCAGATTCCATTTCTTCATTTCAGAGATTAAAATCTGACCTCTGTGGGTTTGTTTTTTTTTTCTTCTGAGACCTACAGTAACTGATGTAAAAGAACTGCACAGATTAATTCCCAGCAGAGACTTTCTAAGACTTACTCAGTTCCTCAGTACATTGATTTCTTTATCTACAAATGTATTATAGGTAGCAGCTAGCAGTAGAAGTCAGTTTGGGCAATGCTTTTATGTACAACACACAATGCGAACCAATGGTGGCTACTTGATAGTTCATTTTGTACTGCTGTAGGTACTACCAGATTGGCAGTAAGATGGAGCACCTGAGAAAATTCAAGTGCTCAATGAGAATGGAAAATTTTATCTTTAGATTTGCCCAGAGGCATTATTCTGTGATGGGATTTACATGGGTAAATCCCTCATGAGGAAAGATTGAGAAATGTCTCTGCTTTCTGTTTTGGTGTTTTGAACTGGCAACCAAGCGAGAATTAAATAATGGGAAAAGCTCCAGATGCCTCAGCTAACATGGGGAGAACTTCCTGTGGTCATTTTAAGAGCCTGTTTGATTTCATTGACGTAAGTAAGCGGAGTAGATGAAGCCTTGGTAACTCCCTGAGATGGATGAAACACGTCAGGACACAGGCAGACAGACTTTTTTGTCATCCTCAAGCCTAATTTTAAGCTTGTGGTTACCTCAGGAGACTGATATTTCCTGAAGTCTGTACCACAGCTCATTTGTGTATATGTGCATTTGTGTTGCAGAAGCAATTGATTTTGTGAGCAATTGCCTTCTGGAGCCAAAAGACACAATATGCCAGGGCCAGAGCTGGCTCAGTTCCGTTCCTGCCTGAGCACAGCTATTAGGGACACCTTGTTTTGTTCTCCTGTTACCAAGTTTTTCAGGTGTTCACCCCTGAAAAGAAATACAGTAAGTCAGACTGAGTTTGTCCTGTGAGGAGGAGGCAGGGTCCCCCCTGCCCCATCTAACTTTGAGTGGAAGATGTCGTAGGAAACAGTCCTGCACTTTGCTGAGGTTTCTCCAAACAGGAGCTGGAAGGGCTCAGCAGCAAGCTTGATTAAGCTGACCTATAAATCCAGCTGATTTCCTGTTGACTGTGTCCCGTTGGCAGTGCTGATGAAATGCTACGGGTGCACCTGGTACATTCAGCGGAGCCGCAGGTGTCTCCCGCAATATGCACCCGTCCCATTTGGCAGCAGTCGATGGCTAGTAGTTTATTAGCTCACTTTTCACCTGTAAAAACTCCTAGAAAAATGCCAGCCTGGCGTTTCAGTGCCTCTACAGAATCAGGCTCTACTAGTTTGAGTGCTTTGAAAAGCTTGTCAGACCTGTCTGCAGCTGTGCTAGTAAACTGCTAGTTTGCTTGTTTCTTTGTTTCTGCAGATTCATAGGCTCTGTGAGGAGCTGTCATTTTGCTTGCAGAATGATACTAAATTAAAAATAGGAAGTCTGCTAAAGTATTAATGATACCAGATGTGGCTGTTACATTTTTTTTCTTTACCTGTCATGTACAATAGCGATGAATGTTATTTTCCCAACTGCTGCGCTGAGACAGGAAGAAAACTATGAAAGAATCAAGATTTCTTCCTTTGCAATATTGTCATAAACTGGATTTCTTTGGGCAGAGATGGTGAGTTTTTTGTTTGGAAAGAGCATCACTTAATCAGTGCTGTACAACCATATTGCACCTCATTTTCCTCGCATTGCTAAAACAAGCTGTGCTATGAGCATGGAGAATAATGAAGTCTAACTGCCTTAGATTTGTGTTCTGCGTCGTACAACCATCTTCTCTTCCCTCTGCCCGTGCACACATTACGTACTTCTGGCTCTGTTGTGTATTCCTTCTCTGGCCAGGCAAACGACACCTCCTGTGTTTTACTATTAGCTGGATGGTCAGCTGTCTCTTAAAAGGGCTGAGCTATATCTCTCTTTCCCTTACTAGAGTTACTGATTTGCATAAAACTTCTCATAACTTGATGGTTTTTAGATCTCTATCAAATTTAATTGAAAGGGAACAAGGGGTTTGAAAATTACTAGGGCTGGGTGGACTGACAGCCTGTTTACATAAAACTTGTTTTCATAGAGAGCCAGGCAAAAAATAAATAAAATTACACGTCTCAGTAGTGTGATTTGTGCCATGCAGATATAAGATAACGAAGGCACCAGCTTCCGCTTTCTCCCTGAAGGATTGGTGAAAAAATTACCATTTCAGTTTAATAGTATTTCATAGACACTTTGTAGGCTGCCTGGGTGACTATACAAGGCACAAGATCATGGATCATCAAGCTTTTTGTCCTCTTATGCTCCTGTGTTACACCTACCAGTTGTCAGTGCTGTGTAATATTATTCATACAGGAAAATCAGATAAAGTAGTATTGAAAGGGAAAAGCTAATGGTGTCCATAGCTTTTACATCCAAAGAGTGGGGAAAAAAAAACCCAGAACGTGTATGCAACAGGTATGAGTCTGTCCCTGATTTTCTCAAAGATCACATAACAGTTCTGAAGTGTAAAAACACTGTGTTCAATTTTATCTGCCTAAGTAATCATTTGTACTGCACATGGGGGCAATTTATAACTCCGCAGCAAACATCAGGAGTGAACTTTGAGCCCTTCTTCCTGAAGAGCAGGGGCTTGGTGGGTTAGCAGAAGTTTTCACATTTTTTCAGCAGATGGACTCCTTTAAGCTTTTATCAATGGAATTAGGGACCCCAATAGAGTAAAAGAAACCACGTCCATTTTTACAGACCCTCATACGAGGAGTACGTGAATCCCTTGGGTTCACAGACCGCAGATTGAAAAGCACTGAGCTAAAGAAAACATTCTGTTAGCAGTTAGCAGTATAGGAAATATGACTTACAGTTCGGCAATTCTAATCCTATCCATTTGTGGGGAGGGGACTGCCTGCACATGTGCACATGCACACACGTACACGCACTATTGCATTATTTGGGGGGCTGGGGTTAATTTAAAAACACTGTTTCTTAGGCTTAATTGAGATTTCTTGGAGGCCTGTTTTTGCACATATAAAGGATCATTACCAGGAAATCGTAGTTTACAGTGTTTATGTAGTGAGTTATGAAAATACCAGATAATAAGACTAATGACTCAACACAGCATTTTCCAAATTGTGAAGTAATCTTTGGATTTTCCAAGATTATTATTATATTAGTTGCACTTTTTGGTCTGTCAGAAAAGAAATAAATAAAAGGCCTGTATTTTCCCATTAACATTCGGAGAACATCTGTTGCGTATTGTAAATAACATACTTAGAAAGCAAACTGATAATAACTACTCAGACTATTTTCCTGTTCTGGCTATAACGTTCAGCGCCATACAATATGTTATATGCTACACTCTATTTGGCCCAGAATAAAATGGAGTTCTTCTAATAGTACCAGTCAATTACATGTAAAATAATCCAAATAGTTTGCAAAAACGCTAACTCTAAAAACATACACTTCAGATTGTGTTAATGAAGAACAGTAATGATAGACCAGAGTGCAGAGATATAAATTGATACAGCTCTGCATTTGGAAGAGCATGCAACTCTGAGATTATGTTGTGGTTGAAGCAGTTAAGACAGGGAGCGATGAAAGAGTTTTAAAAATTGTTTTTCCTCTGAATCTCTCTCAAAATGCATACCAACCCTAGAATAAACTATTTCTGAATGCTAATCAGACTAATAGGAAAATAACCCCATAGAGTTCTCCTTTGAAATTCCAGCCCTAAAATGCTGCACTTTGTCCTCCTGAAGCTTCTTAACTCAGTTTTATAAGATTGAAGGTGTAGATTAGATTTTTTTTTTGCTTCCTGGGAGGCTATAGTCCACAATTAACTTGGAAGTCCTTTGAAGCTGAACTTTTGCTAGCATTACCTTCTTTAACTGCTAAAATAAACATGGTCTTATTGCAGTAGTACAAGTAGCATGGTGAATACAGAACAAGTTCACAATTCTCACAGTTATGTCAATCTAAAATTGTCACGTTTATTACAAGAATAAGGCCCATGCTATTGGAATTTTTCAGCAAGGTAGAGTGTGTACTTGATGTACATTGAAACAAGCTATTTCCTAGGAGCCAAGAATCAATAGCTCTTCGACTGATCAGTAGGTACATGCTATAAGTAGAAGCCTGTTCTCGTAATAGCCTCCTCCCCATTGAAGTCACCTAAGACGGACAGAACTGTGTCTATAAACACGTATGAGTACAAGCCAATCTCTTCCCTTCCCAGTGAAGAGGAGGAAGAATAGTTATAAAAGGATAACTTTGTCTTTTCTAATTGTGTGATAAAATCACCTGAGTTTCTGGGTGCGTCCCTCAACTTTTGCATATTTACTTTGCTTTACTTCTGCTTCATGCTTTCTGTGTTTAATTATTTCTCTTTTCCCGTCTATGCCATTTGGCATCGCAAATGCCCTGTTGATGCTTGCTGGTACATAAAGGCCTGAACCTTACTTTATTTCACCTTGACATATCCTTAGTAAAGAAAAGCAGAAGGGAGAAGAGTGGCAGTTGGCTAGAAAAGCTTTGTCTTCTAAAGCAGCAGTATTGTGAATGCCATCTGTTATAGTTATCCATAATATTATCTGAATCAGAACCAAAGTAATTAAAATGCCTTAAAGTGTGCATATCTCACAGAGTTGTTAGGACATGATTAAGTGCATGGACGAAAAATGTACATTTCCAGAAGTCAGATGACAATGTTTCTAAGTAATATATTGAAGGTTTTCCTAAAGTCCCACTCTTTCTAGCCTCAGTAGTTCCAGATTCAGAGTACCTTTAGTTAGTTGAATCTTTTCTGTGGCTTAATGGACCGTGGCTGAATTCCCAACTAATCTGAATTTTTTATACCATAGTCCATGTCACCAACACCTACCTTAGCATGATAAAATAAAAAATAAACTAATTAGTGTGAGCATTTGAATCTCTCGTCCCCTTTCATGCACAGTGATTTCAAGGGAAGTAAAAGGTAGGAGATCAGACTCTGAAAATGTCTGTTTTTCTGGATACTTGCACAGTCATCTTCAAACTAAAACTGAGAAGAGCCCTAGCTCTGTGTACACAGATAAATCAGTCCTCCAAATCCATATCTACACAGTGCTTGCTGCAGTCTTTCATTGCAAGATCATTTGTTAAGTAATTTAGATTTGACGTCCGCCTCCTATAAATGTGCACAGTCCCTGCCATCCTTTCATTTTGTATTTAATCTTGTTACAGTCAGTGAAATTACAGGACAGCTATAATGTTGGGCTCGTCCCCTTGCCTTTTTGTCAGGAAGAGTTTGTATCACCATGCGAACACTAAGGAGTCGTGGTTTTAGTCAGTTTGCAAGCCCTGTAGCGGTTTGCAAGGTTTTTTGAATTGTGCATCCCTAAAAATTTTCTTTTGAAGGTGTAGAGTTATCTAGTAAATTTAAAGCTACCCACTGGTGGTTTGCTCTTCTTCCTTATGATGTAGATGTCTCTTGCAGGACGTTTGTGGGATTTCAGGATTCAACAAATCACAGGTTGAAAACTGCTGTGTTACACTATGTGATGAAATAAGGAACAATTATGTTCCTTAGATGGGCAAACACAAGCCCATACATGCAGACATACTTCAGTGGAATTAACTGCTTGGGAGTTTGACCTGAAGTTTGGGGGTAAGCATTTGTGTGCTGTTTAAATGAGTTTCTGAAAACTGAGGTTGTGTGTGTGTTGCTGAGTAAATTCAGTGGGGTAATACAGATGCGTATTTGTCAAAAGAGCAAATGTGAAAATATAATGTAGTTGCTTAATGAGATCTCATTTGGCCACAGTATTATGGGATAATATTTAATAGACTATAGAGTCAATGGATCTATTTCCTCTATCTGCTGTCGTTGGAAGGTGGGATCGACTTTATAATGGTGCTATAAGAAGTTAATGTACTTCTGTGCTGGGCTGCTGATAGAGTAAATCTGTATGTGTTTTGTTAAGGCTCAAGGTCCTTGTCTTTTGCCCACTTACCTAAAACTGTAATGATGAGTGTGTAGGGTTAATGCCTAGTTTTAAAAAAATGCGTATTTTTTTCCAGCAACAGGAAATTATAAACCTGTTCAGCCAACATGAATACATTTTACTTTAAAAAAATATGCTGAAAGTGGCATTGTATGCCATAAAAATATACATCATGTGCCAAGACAAGCAATTGATGCTCTCCTATAAAATACAGTAAACACCTCCTCCCTGCCCTTCCTTTGGCTGTCGATCAGATTTCAGAATCATGAAATTTTACAGTATTACTGGTTAGAAGGGCTCCCCACTGGGAGCAGATGCCATCTCTGTCTTCATAGACTCAGAGAAAGTCCTGACATGTTTCATGGCGTTCATACGTGGAAGTCTGTGAAATGGAAAGGAAAACAGCTTTTTCTGTCAACCTGTCACTGATATAAGCTCTTACATTTCATCAGAATGACTAAACTTTAAAGCTGTTTCTTCAGTGCTGAGTATATTTGAGAACTCCCAAGTGTTATCAGATTTATAGAGTCCCAGCATATGATAGAAGACCAAAGCATTTTGTGGCATGATATTAAAAATTCATTCAGATACTCGATAAAGCGTGGATGACAAAAGTCTGAAATGGAATAAGGTAGAGTGAATTTCTCCATGGTTTATTGACCTTGATTCCTCTATACAAAATAAATAGACAGAATGGACTAAAATCACTTCTTTATGAAGGCGAAATCCTGGCAGTCAAAGACCGGCTCATAAAAATACTCTCTATGGCACATACCTTGGCAATGTTAGAAGTTGGAGGCAATGGAAATTTATTGCTGGTGCCGCAATGTATGTGTCTGTATTTCAGAGAAGGAGAAAGCAGGGGCTGCTTTTATGAGGTTACTGATGTTATTCTGTGGAGAACAGAGAAAGAAAACACACTTACCTTCGTCATTTTGTGTTCTTTCCCTGAAGGTATAATAAGATAAAACACTTCCCTTTGCATACCCATTTTTTATTTGTTTGAAAAAGAAAGAGAAAAAGCAAGTCATTCACAATGAGGAGTTTGACATCTTTCCCTGCTGAAAAAGGCTGGGGCTCCATACTGCTCAGAGAGGTTTTCCTGCCTTGCTGCAGTCGGAGAGCAGAATGCCTCATTGGTTTCAGATATTAAACTTTTGTGCTGAAAGCCCAGTTGGAGGTGGTGTGACAAATGGATTTTACCTGCTGCCGAAAAACACAACCCCCACCTCTCTACACCTCCCATCTTGCCTAACCTAGCCCCCAAGAGCACTGAAACAGAAAGCTGCCCTTAGGCACCATCTGTTTCTGCCAGCTTCTACTTTGGGCCCTGCCTTTACATCTGTTAAGTAGAGGCAGCTTACTCGATGAGTTGTTTTGAAGAAATAGCTGGTCTCTCCACCATGTTCATTAACTATTGTAGATCTGCTAAAGAGAGGCTCTGTGTTGCAATTTAGCTGTAGTTAACTAAATTCATTGAAGTCACAGTCATAGATTATTTTTGCATCCCGCAGGGATAGAGAGCAACACTGTTTTAGCAACACTGTTTTCTCTTCCCTTTGAAAATAAAATTCTTTTCTGTTTGCCTTGTGAAACACCATCTAAAGCAGTGATGAAATCTAAAGGGGATTTTATGTGACTAGTCGGTGACTGATAATTTGTTACTCCTCCTTGTAAAACACAACCAAGCTGCATGTGGAGCACATGCTAAAACAAATATATTAATCGTGTATCCCTCTCAATAAAGAAAAGCAACTGGTTTATTCCTAGCACCTCTTTAAGTACCCTGAAGCTACTGATTTGTTAAGCTGGCATTCTTCTCGTGGGCAAACCCAGCTTTCTGGAGCCACTGGAATTTTTTCATGGCCAGTGATCAAGAACCAAAAGAAACAAAACAAAAATCCACTTAAAATACTTCAGAAAAATGGATTCAGTATGTTTGTGTTTGGATTTGTTCAAATTAGAAAACAGAGTTTTAACGGGCATTCGGAGGAAAGCAGGCGTCGTACAGTTTATATAGAAGACAGTATAACACAAATAGAAAGGAAAGACGAAGTTGAGGGGAAGGGGTGAACAGAGGCTTGTTTTACGGATGAAGGATACAGACACAGAAAGAGAGGGAAGGGTTTTTTTACCCAAAGTTGCTAAAGAAGAGTGCGTGGCAGCGAGGAATTAAACCCATGGTTTTAATAGTCTTATGGCCTTAAGCCATAAGTGTGCGACCATCGTTTCTGTGCTGGTTGGACAGACAGTGTACTGAGTTCTCCACATGTACAGAGTCACTTTAGAAGCAAAATCTGGTCATAATACAAATGGAATTTTCTTTTATTGTATATGTTACATTTTCATCTAAAATGATGCCCTGAAGCTATAATTATGCATTATAATATACGCTATACAGAGATGTCCCTGTTGGTTTTAAGGATAATTTATATATTAGTTAAAAGCTGGCACCTCTGAATCGGAGTCATATGTAGTAAAATAAATATGAGTAGTTCCATGAGCAAAAAACTTATCAAAGCCTGGTTTCCCATAGAGAGTTAATTGAAACCTCTGATTGATGCTTTTTCCTTGGAGTTCTTATAACATTTCTCTTCTGTGTGCGTTTTCTGGTATGAAGCGAGGTGTGATCACACGCTGCAGCCTTTCTTTCAGGCTTATCGGGTCTCTATACCAACTGGCCGCCTTTTTCAGAAAACTCACAGGAGCTTAATTATCTTTGAAATCTCTTGTCAAATGTGGGTGAAATTGGCCAATGAGTTAAAAAATTTTGAGAAGGTTGAACAGAGAGGGTAACTTCATGGACTGATTGCACAAGCTTTGTTTATCAGGAAAGCATGCTGCAAGGAAGTCTTTGTGAGGGTTTTTATGTATGGTATAATAATGCCAACAGAGATTAGATATCGTGAAACTCGACTTGACGTGTTGACTCAAAAGATGACACTTACACCGTTTATTCAAATTGCCTAAGCAGAGCAAATAAAAAGCTCCGTTCTGCTTCCTTTACTCGCACAAGTAGTTACATTGCATTGGTGTAATTGGTAATCTGCTCTTTATCATTTGACTCCCCTCTTATACAAGTAGTCATATACTGAGAAAAGGTATCAAGTATTGTCTGAGTTAATATGATCTATAATATATATACTGAGATATGTAAAAGGACACTGTCCTACACTGCTGTGGCTTTCTAAGCATAGAGCTCTGGTGACATCAGGAATATTCTGCAATTTTCTTGTCTAAACATGCCACTTGGAAAACACATGACATGCATAAGAATTAGCAATTCGCACAATCTGAAGAGAATTATCTGTTTGTCTCTAGGCGATTCACAAAAATATGCCCATAGCAATTTGAGGCATTATAAATCCATCCAGGTTGGTTCTGACCATGTTGCAGAAGTAATTTCGACTGGCACATCAGATGAAAGAACAGATTTGAAAACAGTAGCGTGCATGGCCCTGAAGGTTTTATCTTGGCTAATATTCCCGGCACCTTATGGCACTACTTTGGGTTTCTGTGAAGACTCCAAATAAAGTGTCTGTAGCCTGATGAAAGATTTAACACATTTTTTTCCTGAACAAGCTTTATAAATGTTACGCTAAAGATAAAGAATGTACTTGCTGATGGGAAGCAGCTTATTTTTCGGTGTACTCTTCACTAAAAGCACCCTTTACACGTGGTGCTTCTGTATTTCCAATGTGTGGTTCATGCAGCAGTGGAGGTTCTGTGACAAGAACACTGGAGGGTGCAAATTTGGGATGTCATTTCCACTTTTCAATAATGCCCATTGAAATTCCTTAATTTACCTTTAGCAAGATATCTTTGTGGTTCCAAATAGAAACCACCAGAACAAGTATGTCCACCGAAAGGACTTCATGAAGGGTCAGTAATAGAAATAAGTAGATTATGTTTAGCAACACAACTTGTATTATGGGCGACCTGAACAATGAGATAGAGAGCAAAGGCTATCACAAGAGTTGGCCTTAGATGTCCTCAGCGAAAGGATAGTTTGCTCTTCATGTGAAAAATAAGATGCTTTCTCAGTGTTTTCTGTTTTCCTTATTTGTATTTTGTCTCGTTTTCCATTTGCTTCTACTAAATACCAAGGAAGAAGGATTTAGGCACCTGGTTTGGGTGTCTCAAGGAGAAGCATATTCAAGACTACCTTGTATCTGTAGATAGCAGTCTCCTTAGGCTCTCTCCAGTCAAGGGACAGAGATCATCTCCTCTAGATGGTGATGCTGAAAGCTTAAGGGCTGCTGTATGCCTTAGCTTAGATGACGAGTCCGTTCTCAGTCCCCAGATATCTCAGGAACGCTTTCTCCTTCCAAGGCAACACTGTAGGGCAGGAGAAGGGAAACGGACAAATACCTGCAGGCAAAGATGAGCTCTTTGCTACTTCTGCTTTGGAGCTGGTAAATGTTTCCTTTATTAGCTCCTCCTAGTCGTGTGCTTGGCTGACCTTTTTTTCTGAACAGATCTGCTAGCTTCTGTGGCCTTTCAGGGCTCATGTGCCTCGGGAGGCTGTCTAATTTTCCAGCTGAATAGGGTCCTAAACGCTATAGGGCACTCACTCGCATTTCTGTGCGATTTATTTCTGTGGGTTAGAAATCATAATGAAGGGCCACGTGTGTTCTGCCTGAGTAGGCACTGAACAAATACAGAGCAAGGGGTTCAGGATAAGGCCAGTACATTTTGCTGGAATTTCTGCTTCAGTTGGTATATTGCAATCCTTATCAAGGATTAAAAGTATCATTTGCCCCCTTATTTAGATATTTCCATTGGAGAGAGCTTACAAAAGGAACATAGATATTAATTTCACTTAGAAAGTGGAGAAATAAAGCTTGACAGGGTTGTTATGTGTCTGGTCCTGAAAAAAAACTTGTCTTGTACACGCTGGCCCATCCCCTTTTTTCCCCCAACACGTCATAGAGCAGTGGCCATGCACAATCACAGTTGTTCTCCTTGGTAAACACCAAATACTCAGCAATGAAAAGAGTTTTATTCTCCCAAATGTAATGGAGACAGAAGGGATGGCTTTGGGGGACAGAGGGGAATATGTATTGCATTCTTTCAGATCTTAACTATAATCAAAATATTCCTTAAATTTTGTGACTGAAAGCTAAAGTACAACTGTTTCTTATTCTGGTGATTTTAATCAGATGTTCTGTCATTGCCTGAACTACAGGTTTTTCCCACCTGGTCTTTGTACTATAAATAATGAAGATCAGTGCCACTATTAGAGAGAGGCCTAAGCCCCATTTGAAAGACCTTAAAGATCTGTCAGGGAAAGCTAGGATTGTCCTGTGGCTTTTTCTGTGTTTTCACGGCAACTGGCTGCTACTCGCATCTGGAAAAATGGCTGGTTTTGACATTGCTCTGCCTTGCGTTGCCGTAAGTCTGAAGCCGGAGCTGTTGGTGCTGTTGCCCGTGTTTGTAGTTGGTCTGCGTGGCCATACAGCACACACATCCTGTGTGCCCTAAGTGAGAAGGGGAATCATGCTGTGCACACATGTGCTTTGTCTAATAAAGACTGTCCTGTATTTTACAGGAATATTGGAATGATCTGGCTTATTTCCAGTGGCTAAGGGCTCCCTGTCGGCACAATTCCCCAGGTGTCCTGAGATTTCATTGCGACCCACAGGCACCAAATACTGTCTTTTTGTTGATGGTGTTTGGGGGGAAAGTTTGTTTGGTTTTATGAACGAAATAGGACGCTAGTATTTCTGAGTTGCATACGTAACAAAGTGCAAAACAGTGTATCAGTGATACTCATTAACTCTGAACATGCACAAAACCTTAGTCACAGCAGCTGAAATCACAACCCATTAACATGGTCCTGGTGGGTACACGTGCTAACATGCTTCTTGGAGAAAGAACTTACTTTAAAAGTGCAGTTATTAGTGATTGGGACCACTGGAGCCATCACACAAGTACAAATATACTTATCCCTTATTTAAAAGGCAAAAATAAAATTAAATGTGCTGAATGAAAACTGTGTCTCATTTATGTACAATAATCATATTTTTTGTATAATGTTCATATTAAAAATGCCAAAAAAGGATTAGATCATTTAAATTTAAAGCTCTCAAGTTAAACAAGAACAAAAATGTTCTAGTAAACCAATTTAAAGAAACTAATTGACCCTGTTTGTCTTAATACATATCAGCCAGGTTTTAATTTCTATTTTTTCCCAGCCTAATAACTTGGATATTAAGTTTTATCCTAGAACACACATGTAACTTTGCTTTTTTGTTCCAGATTCAATCTGTGAATACAGCTGTATGACAGGACACCATAGCCTCTCTCTATGGTATTTGCAAACCCTTATCATTATTGCTAGGGCTATAAAATGATCAGTTTTAAGTTCCATTATACGATAGTCATGAAAACATTACATTCGATGGCAATGTAATTGTATAAGAAAGTAAGAAACCACCAAAGTCTACCTCCTCTCAGGGGCTGTAAAAATAGCTTTCGTTCTGAAGAAACGCATTGGGTACTCAAGCCTTTATAACTTCATCATGCCTTTGTGTGGCCGTGTGTGAGGTGTAATAAATGAACAACTAAAAATCCACTTGCACATACTAATAAGGGAAGTATTACAGGGATTTCAGGAGGGGTCGGAAGCTGATACGTGGATTACATGTGCTTGATTCTCCACTCTGACGCCTGCTGCGCAGTCCCTGCTGCCACATATGCGGGAACGGAGAAATACCAAACCAGAAATCTTGGCACGCTTCGCTTGGTGGCTGCATTTTACCCTCACCTTCACCGGCAAGGGAAGAAGCGAGGTTGAAGTTAGCAGCTTCAGTACTTACCTCCCGTTTGAATCATTGAACTGTTCAGGCTGCCAGAAGTGTTTAGTCTAGTGAGATATTTTAGAACTTTTAACTCAAGGGTGACAATAGGCATTGCTGACTGCTGAGCGCTTTGGGAATCTGCCACTTGCTTAGGTGTCTTACTATGAATCAAGCCGTTCAGAAATTTGGCTTTACAAAGCGATGAACCCTTGCGAGTCTGGCCCTGCCGCTCTTGGAAATCCAACCTTAGAAGTCCAGTTCTGCTGCTGGCTGTAAGCAATGGGAATAGTTTTATGTACTCTCAAGATTCAGTTTAGGGGGTAGTATTTGCATGCTATAAAAGAGAGATTTGAGGGAGAATTTTTCAGATTTCTAAATATCTATAGTGTTGGTTTTCTTTGTTTATTTTGGGAGGGGTTTTGTAGGTGGTAGATGCTGCTGGTTTTGTTTAGCCTGCATGGTCTGACATTTGAGAGATCCTGGCTCTTTTTGCTTTTGGTTCGGGTTGCTTGCTCTGGAAGCTTTCCTGTATTGATTAAAAAAAAAAGTTATTTCAAATGTGGCTGGGGAAAGGGCTTGAAAATTCATCCTTTTGACGCTCGTGCAATGTGCTGGTTTTAGGATCTGCATGTGAGCATTTAGTCAGAGGAACAAAGGGGACTGTCACCGCTTTTTCTGTTTGTCTCCAAGCATGATTTACAAGCTTGGCTGGCCTGAGAGTAATCAATGACTCAGTTTCCTTTGACCTGCTAAATGGGAAATGAGAAGGGACTGCTCCACCTCCCATCGCTCTGACCAAACCAGGACTTGTACCGAACCTTCCCATGATAAAGTGGGGGCTGTGCAAGTTCCAGTTATTTTGGGATGCTATTCAGTGCAGTGTTACAGCTGACAAGGAAGGCGTTTTGACAACCGGCTCCGTTCCCAACCCTACAAGCTGCAGAAAAGCTCTGGCTTCCTCCACCCACGCATGCAAAATTGTTTTTTAGCCCACAAGGTAAACTAAAGATATAGTTAAAAGTACAAAGTGGCTGGAATACCCAGGGATGTGAGAATGAGCAGAGCTCACACAGTGATGATTTGAAACAAGCCTTGTGGCTTTTTAATAATGTGCCAAAGCAGTCTCAGTGGTGGGCCAGCAGGCACCATATTCTATCTTCTGTGAAAGAACTGGGCCCAGCAGGCCCCGGCTAATGCAGACAGCCCCTTCACTCTGCTGGAGGAGACAGACTCCGAGATGGCAATCAAGGCTTGATTTGCCAACACATTTCCAATGATTAAAATGTAATTAGCACAACTGAGTGCCTCCTCCCCAGCTAATTTTAATACATGCTGTGACAGGCAGGCAGCCGGCTGTGCCTCGGCCCAGCAGCAGATGGAAGCAGAGGCAGCGGGAGAGGAAAACCATTTTGCGATGCGACTGTTCGCATCACAAAACCATCAGGGCACTCGGCTCTTAGAAGGCCCTTGATGGCAGCACATCAAATTGGCGCTGTCATATCTGACCGTGGCAATGGCAGCCATCCTTCATGCTGTCCCAGAAGCACAGCAAGGCAATTTGCAGGCTTAACCCTTTGAGGTCTTGGGGGAGACGAAGCTTCAGAAAGGAAGACGCCTGCACGCGGGGTATTTGAGTGTGATGTCCCTGGTAGTTCAGGGAGTGTTGTTGACACTCTGTCATTTGGCTACATTTGCTCATTTTTCCAAATATGAGGTATTTGCCCAGAAGCATCACAATAACCAGTTATTTCTTCCCATTAAAAGCAGAAGTGCAAATAATAAAGAATCTACAGGTCACAAATATCCTTATATGTCCCTCTACAGCCAGTTTTGAGAAGGAGGAGAGACATCTCTTGTATGTCACCACATGGCAGACATGAGTGACTTACCGAAGCCAGCCCTCATGGGAGGGGAAGCAAGCGAGTCCTCTTCTTTAAGAGTGGGGTGGCTTCCCTTCACTTCATTGTGATTTGTTTTAGTTGAAGTGGGTCGTTGTCTTTGGTGTTGGTAAATGCGTAGAGTCCTGTACAGTTCGAGTCCTTCCAGCTGTGAATTACGTACCGGTTGTGTGGGGACAAGCATATATTCCCATTGGGTAGTGTTAGTTTAGCGTTGCTGGAGCATGGATCCAGTTTCAACAGACAAAGGATGGGAGTTGTCTTCTGTTCCTTTATTGCTGTGTCATTGTAAAATTCTGCCTTGTGCTACTGTTACTGTGCCATGTATTATTTCTGCTGTTTTCCAGCACTACTTTATACAAGAAAAGGTCAAATTTTAGGGAAGGCAGGTTTTGTGGCTAAGGCGTCGTGGCAGGAGAGGAGCTCAGAGATGGGTATTTCCTGAGTGCAACCTCCAGTCAGGCACAGTCCTCACCTACCTTCATTATCTCACTGGTGAAATAGCAATAAACCCCTCTCGTTCAGCAGGAACTCTGAGAACCTAAATTAAACAAGGTTTGCGCGTATTGACAAGAAATGATTGAAAGTGCTGTAAGTGTGTGGGGTGGGAAGAAAACATGTGCTCTTGAGCTCTCTTCTGTTGGGTATGGAGAGGAGGAGAGTCCTTGATAAATCCGATGCATGTATCAAAGTATTCCTCAATTCAGAGAGTATCTGCTAACATTTCTCCCTTGCATGTTAATAATTATTTTTAGGAGCTCTGAGGGAAGATGTGAGGCTGCCTTCTGTAATGCTTTATGAGAAACTGCTGTCTCCCTCCCTCTCACTTTCTCTGAAGGACCCCACTGGTGTACATTTTAGATTTTGTATTGAATTTCCTGTAGATCTCTCCTGCATCTTTTTATGATAGCTGCCACACAGGATAGCTCTGCTGAATTTTCCTCCAAGATTAAATTGGTTGTTCAGATTCTTCTCATAGTCTTTTTATTTTCTCCCTCCCAATAGTCCTTCACATCCATACCAATGGCTTTGCATCATTCTCTTTCTTTTCCTGTATTTGTAAATCACAGTGTCCTCTTGTAGCAGACTTTTTTATTGATTACTCAAAAAAGGTAGTCAAGCTTAACAGCAAAGCTGAAATGGGTCTTAAAGAAGTGCTATTCCTGCAGCATGATAAAAATGAATCCTGTGAACAAAAATAAAACTCAACATACGCAACAACATCTACACCAAACTCACTGTAAAAGCTAGCAGGACCACTGTTTCTGGGAGATGAGAAACCCTCCTGGCTCGGGAGTAAGTTCGGTGGTCATCCACAGCCCTTCAGAATTGCCCCAGCACAGAAGGGAGTGTTCACACTGAACGGAGTTGGCCTAAATTGCTGGGTAATAGGAGGTCCAAAGCATTAACGAGCTAGCTGTGGAAGTAAGAGTGGAAAGATGTGGATGTTTAGGGATTTATAAATTCACATAATTTAAGGCAATGGGGGTATGATCTGCTGTGACCTCCTGTATAGCACAGGCCATATGATCTCCACTAATTAATGGTACTGCCTTGAGTACAATAACTGACTGAACAAGGGCACAAAATTTAGGCAAGGTTTTAATTTCTCATTAAATGTTTTCAGTTAGGGAAAATCTGCCCTGTTTTTCAGTGAATAATAAGAAATTATTCCCCATTTTTAAAATATGCACCAGTCTAAATTTATCTGGTTTTTACCCATTGCATCTTCTTATTCACTTGCTTTTTAGATTGAAGATAAAGCCTACAGAGGTTTTTGTGGAGAGAGCGTGTTCCTACTACTAAATTTTCAAAAGAGATGAGAATCGAACTTCCAATCATTTGGCATCTACAATCTATAAAATAGAGGGAGCCTCTACCTCTCTAAAAAGTCCCTTGTGAAATTTCAGGGCTCTGTAGTCATAGAGAGCATCTCTGGAGAAAGCAATGAATTTCCATGCTCTACCCAGTCTCTCTCAAAACTGTACAGCACAGGCTGAGCAGTTCAGAATTCCTTTATGGACGCTGTACAAGATGCAGGTGGTTTGCTGGGATCATGCAGACAGAAATCCAGTGTGGATTTTTGCCTGCGGGATAGCAGTGACCATAGAGGTCAGAGCCATGAAGCCTCTGCTCCTTTTAGGCCTCCCATGGCTCCCCATATTCCTGAACAGACTTGTTTTGCAAGATGCATCCCCTTCTATTTCAGTATGTCCCTTCTTTCTTGACAAAATGTTTAATGGGAAGTCCTATGTTTTACATTCCGGATGTCTCCTGGCCCTTGCATGGGGTTCTCCTTTGGAAGAGATAATTTCTAACAGTGTGAAGTGAAGTCTCAGTACCATTGCAGCTGAAAAAGGAACATACGGGCAGTCGTAGCGACACTCAGCGCCGTGTTAGCTACAGCCCTGCTCAAACACAGTTGTTGCTGGCAAAACTCTTGCATTTTCCAAGACTTGCCTGGACAAGGATAATTTTTCTGAACACTGTGCTAAGAGCCAGCTATTCAAAGCAATACCTTGCCTTGGCTGTGCCAGGTGATTTGCCTCTGCTGATAACAGTCACGGAGTCTGTGATACCGTTTATGATACAGGAGTTTTTAATCGCCTTACTCTGGTGGTAGGTTAATGCAGCAGTGGAAAAAAACCCAAACATTTTTCTTCTATCCCTGCCAGGGGCACATTGGTGGTAAACTGAGGGCCTGGTTTTCCACAGTGAATATTTATACATGAGAACGGCTCCTAAAACAGAGGTTTGGGTCTTACCTGAAGCTCCCATCTTTCTGCTGTAAGTGTAACCATATAGTTGAGCACTGTGAGTCCCAGTTTTTGTACGCTACCGTGCTGCAGAAGGCAATATCGGAGTAATAGCTTTTTCTCAAAACAGAGGAGGCACACCCGGGTTTGGGGCTGATTACAAGAGGTCCTCAGGAAGAGAGCACTGGAGGAGCCCAGCCTAGAGAGTCAATTAGAAGCAACCCATACCTGTGTGGGCCGTTTGGACACGCCAAGGTACCACTTCTGCCACTGCTTGTTAGTGAAGGGGGAAGCCCCAGCGGTGGATGCTCCGTTGGATAGTGTCCCCCCTGACTATGAGTATTCTTACTTTTTCTCAGCCACTCCATGAATAACAAGCGGTTGAGTCCAGCTGATAAATCAGGGATATACAATTATGCTTACCTCTAAATAGAGAAATGCAACTCCTGTTTTAAATTCAATTATTATAATTGCAGCATTCTGAAAAAAAAATAATGCATTCATTTCCTAATAAGAGATTACAGATTCCAAATTATAGCATCACGTATGTCAAAACAGGAAATCTGAGGCAGGCAGGCCAAAGTGTGCCATTGTCTTTACAATTTATATTTACTTGCTGTAGATTTAGAATAATCCTTCTCTTCCCTCAGGTCTAGCACAGACAATTTATAAATTGTACAAAAATGATAAAGGCAGCAATAAATAATAATAATAATATATACCAACTGTGTGAGTGATGAATTACAAAACAGAGAGTGGAAAAGGGAATGAAACCACAGCATAGAAGCCAGTTTACAGGGCTGAATATGCAGTCTGAGTTATTTTTCTGGCATTATGACAATGAGCAACATTTATGGGAGTTTGCAAACAGCTTACAACACAAATCATTTTGTTTCAGGTTATATTTATAGGGCTTAGTTAAGAGTTTTTTAGTATCCATTAAAATCCAATGTTCAGAGGTTTATAGCTCAGCTGTTAAGGTCTTATCCCTAAGGATCAATTGGTTTGGGTTGTTTGGGGAATAATAATAATAATAATATTATTATTATTATTATTATTATTTATACAATTCAGTTTAAAGTGCTTAGCCTAATGTAAAGATACAGAGCTCAAAAGCTAAAGAGTTCTTGTTGTTTGGGAAAGAAGAGAAGAGATGGCTTTTTATTCTTTATTTTTTGTTTCAGATATTTCTACGAGTATTTTATTTTACAAATCAATTGAATCTCTCTTCATGTGTGTTTCAGTAGCCATTTTGTGCTCAGAGTTGCTGCAGCCTGTAAAAGAGAACAACCCCTGTGCAAAGTTATTGATAATGCGTTGCTGCTTTTTTGTGTGCGTTTCTGTAATTTAAAATAAAAATAATTTTCAGTTGAAATGATATAATTTGCTATAGGTCGTGCCATTTAGTTGGTGGAAAATGAGATCTATGTTGAAAATAGGCATGATGTGTCTAGGGCCTGATCCAAGTCTTAATGCTTTCTTCTTCTTCTTTTTCTTCTTCTTTATTTCTTCTGTGTACTAAGACCAAAATTCTCTAAGAAAAATGCCCTATTATCCTGCACACTTTATAAACACATATAGTGAAAAGTAACCAAATCCTAAGGAGTGTACCATTTAATAGCACAAATAGATGAAAAGTAGAGGGTTGACAGAAGAAGAGACTAAGTGACTTGCCTGAGGTGATACTGATAGCCAGTGACAGAGGTGGATATTCTGAGTCCTAGCCCAAAGCTATCTTTCCTCCATCATGTTGCTTTTCAACCTACAGTGAAGTATTTTTGGTGAGAGGTGAGTCAGATCCAAAGAGTATTACTGGATCACTACCAGTTAGGTAGATATGGAGGGTTAAGAACCTGACACATAGGGAAAAGGCCAGATAAGATACCTGATAGTTGCATTTCACAACCGTAGGACCGTTTGAGCCAAATAAACTGTGTATCTTGAGAAAGAATATTTTAAATTCTTAAAATGCACCTATCTGTGGAATTAATACAGTGGCTGTTCTTATTTAAATCCTTTTCTATTGTATCAAGCTTCCTTTGTGGCAGTATTTCCTAGCTGTTTCTTGTTTAATTCTAAATATTCATGACATTAATTCTATTTAAGTCCTATGCTGTTATCTGAGACAAAATGTCAACATTTTTATGACAAACTACTGTATCCATTGCATACAGTGGAGTCCCCAAGGAACCTGTTTGCTGTGGCTGACTATCAATCTCTGATTGAAAACCTGATTGACACCAATAAAAGCTTGGTAGTTCTCATTTCTCCATTTGAAATGATCCGAACAGCTCAATAGCCATCCAAGATCTATAGAGTGTTTTTAGCCTGTACATAATTCACCATGTCAATTATTGTGCTTTTTTAACTTCTAATTTTAGAATATCAGAACTTTTCCATCAGGTCAATAGAACATTCGGTTACTCTCTTTTTGCCCTTTCCTCTTGTGTTGCAATTACACAGGACCCCAGGTTCCTTTTGGGCCCTGGAGAAGCATCTTTTCATCCTGTTTGCTTCCCGCCACAACCCTTTTTGTGGATTATTCTTTTTACTTTTTACTTGGCTATATGAACCATAAGCTCTGGATCTTCCAAGATCTGCAGTACTCAGTTACAAGCAGAAGAAAACAGGTTGTTGCCTCCAACCTATTGATTCTGTTTTCAAAGTTAACTTAACCCTCACTTAGTTTTTTGTCTTGTAATTTCTATTTCTGGCAGTGATGAAGAAAGGAAGAAACTCTCAGACCCCAGACTGTGAATGTAAAGCTGACAGTACGGAAACATTTAAGAGAAGTTCTCTGTGAGATACTGAGGTCAAAATTTGGCCATCTGGCAGTTAGGAATAGACATGTGTGAAGGCATGCCAGGCACCTGCTGAAGGCAGATCTGCAATAGCAAAGTCTTCAAAGGTTTGCTTGCTGCTTCTCAGCCATTGCATGGTTTTCATTTGTAGCTTCTCTTATTGAGCACAATTTCTAAATGAGGATGGTTGCTTCACTTTAAGGACGTACAAATGACTTGCCCTCACCTGTCAAGCATGATCCTTGTATTTTACCAGGCCCATTATGAACGCAATCTTTCTGTCGAAAATTTGCATACCTCCTTTCTTGAAAAGTAATGACGGCAATTTCTTTCCCTCTGCTCACTTTCTGAGTGTCTCATTTAACAGCACCTGTGAAACCGACAGGCGCAGAGATGAGAAGTGAAAGAGAGCAGTTGATTAAATCATCATCAAGTCGGGCCTCAGAAAGTCAATTCTGCTTCCCGTCTGCAATGATATCCTTTTATCTTAAAGTAATGAGCTATGGCACTTTTGCATCGGGTAATGCGATAAGTTCTATTAGCATGTTCCATTTGCTTCACAAGCAAGGGCAAGTCATTTCAGCAAGCTCATATCACTGCAATCAAAGCAATTGGCTTCACAGGCAGAGAAGAAAGAGGAAAGGCTCAGGGTGATTTTTATGGATCACAACACAGTGGAAAAAATAGATTCTTGTATTATTTTAACCCGTAACATGCTTTGCTTCTTATCCATCAGGATATTTTGATTTCATTAGTCTGTAAGTACCTGGAAGACTCAAATTCCAAACTGTACTCTTGAGCTAAGACCAGGAGTTCTGAAAAATAGGAATCTTTTCTTATACAGATACACTGGCTAAGGCAGTATTAAGCACTGACTTCGTTAAACACTGATTAGTTTAAGTCTTTGCTATTGACTTAGTCCACCAGTATAAATGCACATTTTTATTATTATTTACTATTATTTATTTTTTGAACCCTGACAAAGTACTCATCAGCTAAGAGGATGCTAAAAATGACACTACACACTGCAAATTGTCGTCATCAGTTGAGAGGGTGCTAAAAATAACATTACATACTGCAAATTGTTGACAGCCAGAAAGGCAGGTAAGGAGGCAGCAAATATACATTCAGAGTCCCAGAGGCAAAGGCATGTAGTCATTTTTTCATATAGAGTATTGAGGAACTGAGGCAGGGAGTTCATCCTTCTATTGCAAAAGAGAACGACTTCCTAAAATTAAGATTCGGTTGTGTATGTGGCCAACAGCTGCTTGGTGCCCAGTTAGTCTAGTGGAATTTGGATGCCTGACTTGCGGCAGGCACTTTCTGAAGATGCTGAGCTGAGTAACTTCGTGGCATCGTTAGCTTTCTAATGGTACATCTGGAAAGCCCATTTAATCTTCCGCTGACATTCGTGGGAGGATCGTCCTGTTCTTTGGGGATGGCTGGATTGGGCCTTAAGCACTTGTGGGATCATTGAGCAATGACACCATAAGGAAGCCATCGGGAGTGATAACTGGGGGAAAGAAGTTGCACTTTCCCAAGAACAGCAATAATTTACCAGTCTCAGCTCAGTTTCCAGGGAGCAAAGGTAAATGTGTTTCTTACAGGGCTGGTTTCTCTTCATCCTTCTCTGGGGCTGTGCCTGGAGGTGCCTGAGGACGTCTGTAGCGTGTTTCCCTTGGGTGAAACCGAGCCCCGGGCGGACAGCCAGGACAGAGGGCTGCAGCTCCGTCCCTGGCAGTCCTCAGGCAGGCTTTGCGCTCCTGCGGGCCCTGCTGCCTCCCCAGCCACGCGCAGGAAGCCTCCCAGTCTCTCCCATTCACACGTAGCTACTAGCCTTCCCCTTCAAGTGATATCCCTGGCAATACAGGGATTGACACAACAGAATCAAACCTCAAAAGAGGACTCGTGTAGCTGTCTTTCTGGAGTGAAATCCCCCTTTGCTTTACAAATAAGCTCCCTGTGGTCTACCAGGAGTACATATACCACCCACCCGTTGCCAAGGATATACACACATCCTATATAAATATAAGGTGGATCGTCTTTATCACGGATAGTAATGTAATCTGGTGTTTCATTTTAATACTAAAAATATAATTCTTTCTTATCAAACCATTGTTTTGTTGATGGTAGAGCTAGAAGGAGCTAGGAATTGTGTCATTTTGCTATATGAAACAATCATAAAAGTCCTGGGAGTGAGGAATTTAAAAGAGTTATAGTTGAAAGTGGTTCTAAGTTCTGAATATTTTTCCTGTAAGGTGCCAAGATAACTTTAAATGTCCAAAACTGATACGTTTCATCTGAAGTGAAGTAGTTTGGATAAAATGGAATTCAGATTAAAGGTCAACATTGCAATCTTTTGTCCAGACTAAGGTAATTTGTGTAAAATGGGACTTTTCTGTGAATAATCCGTAATTTTAGCTTTTGAGAAAGCAGACCTTAAACTTCTCAGACCATCTCTGTTTCAGAGTCATTCCTTACAGTGAATCACTGTGGATAATGGTGAAGAATTGCTAAGCAGACTGTGATGTTAACCAATTTGCGAGATGCTATATGTAAGATTCGTTGGCAAGGAGCTCCGTGCTGAACGCTACTTGTAGGCAAAGTCAGAGATAGGAAAGAAAAAAGTGAAATTCTTGCTCTTAGTTTCTTTGTGACTCTGCCTGTCTCCATTTCATCAATTAGAAAATTGCCCATTTATTCCCTGTCTGTGTCTCCTTTCATCTAGGAGATGTTTTTTTCTCCTTTTTTCTTGGAAGTAAAGGTGTAATTGTATAGCTAAAATATCATCTTTGCCCTTTCCAGGGCTGTCAGTTTGTCATTGGTGGATAGATGGACAAGAATATTGTAAATGTCAGTGTGAACATGGCTGAGGTCTGGGTTTTCCCTCATTTTCTTCAGATTTCTTTTCAGCAGGCAGATGAGTAGAATCACTTTGTTCAGTGCTGGCGTTTCAGCAGCACTGACTCCTTTGGTGGCAACGATAAATGGATCCAAGATGTGAAATAGCTGTTCCAGCAAAGTCCATTGAGCAGAATAGAGAACAATGCCCTCCTCAATGTCATTGTACATGATATATTCAATGATTGCCACTTTTTGCACAAGAATGTGTTCAATCAGCAAGGTACATAGAAATCCATAGTGTTGCTTCAGCCTGAATGAGCTGGTGAGGTGGCACAGACCTTTACTCAGCTTGATTTGGACCAGACTCTCTGAAGCTATTAAAATGGGCTCAAATTATAGCTGTAACCGCATAGGGTGCCTGATTTTTGAAATGTGGCATTGGGATCAGTTTCATTCTGCGGGTGCTGTGGGAGACGTGCTATGCATTTTAACTTGCGCTCTCTCCAGCTGGGGCAGGGGATTTGGGAGGTACAACTATTCTTTAGCCCAATCCTCAGTTTTCCTTTTCTTCTACAAAACACAGCAGCAATTAAGCCTCAAATGGGAATTGGAAAGTTCTTTTTCCAGTTCCCGCTGCAGTTGTATGTGTGCATACTCCATATCGCAGGGAATGCATCTTATGCTTTCACAACCCGGACTGATAGCAGTAGTTTAGAAGGTTTAAGCTGGGGCAGAAAGAAGAGCTTTCTTTTTTTGTTGGTTCGAAGATCTTACGAGTTTATATGTTCCCTCCTCACTCGGGGTTGATTTTAGGAATAACTATTTGAATTTTGACTGCAGCACACGTATGAAAATGCAAGTTTGTGGGTTATGGATTCTGATTAGCACTTCTTGAGCATGAAGTTGCAGAAATACTGCAAAAGGAAGCTTGAACACTTGGCACGTGTGTGTCAAGTGATGTGGTGGCTGGTAGCCTGCACACTTTAGTTATTAAAGGTATTTGAACAGTTTAAGTGATAACTATGGCCACTTTGAGCAAGTCATTGTCAGTCTGGTCTTGTTATTGCCCCTGATTATATAGAAATTAGGAGCAACCTTAACATTTCCACATGTCCTCTAAGAATTTTATCTGTGGAGCTAGTTTTGAGCGAGCATTATATGTCCCTTGCTTCGGATTTGGTTTGTAGTGCTGTAGGTCCTTCAGGAAAACTGTTAAGAGTCCCTTCTGCCCAGTACAAGACTTTCAAAAGCGTAAAATAGCCATTTCGAAGAATCCTTCCTCTGAGGGGCCCGTCAGACTGTGGTTTAAAAAGATCTCACATCATTTTGTGCCATGCTCATTTGAAAACTTGGCTGTACATGGGAGCTGTGGGTGCTCAGCATTTCAGTGCCTAAATGAGAGCTAAGGGCTGGTTGGTTGGATGGGTTTTTGATAATATAGGCCAGCTTTTGGAAATTTGGCTCTGGGCTCTTCTCAAGCCTGGCCCCGGGTGACTGTAATCAGTCACGACTTGTGTTCAGTGTGGAGATAGTA
This sequence comes from Gymnogyps californianus, assembly GCF_018139145.2. Classification (NCBI taxonomy): domain Eukaryota; kingdom Metazoa; phylum Chordata; class Aves; order Accipitriformes; family Cathartidae; genus Gymnogyps; species Gymnogyps californianus. The sequence goes on along the minus strand of NC_059490.1, from coordinate 1,894,126 downwards.
AGTGCCTTGAGCCTGAGAATCAGAGAAAAGCCTCTGCTTGTTCAGGTGTAAAATGTGTCTGCAGCCTCCTTGTCCTGATTTGTCACATCATCACTCGCAGCTTCCAGTGAAGCTAGTGGCAGTTACCCAAAAATCAGGTCATGCTATGTCTGAATGATATTTTGGATTCCGAGTTATTTGCAGAATATTCTGATGCAGCGTGTGCACAGAGCCATGGTTTCCTGAAACAAGAGATGGGAGAACACTGAAAAATTATCTTTTTGTAATAGGCACAAAATACTGAAACTCAGCCCAAAGCAGAAGGCTAGTACAAAGCATTTGCATCACTTCAATTCCAAAACAGTCTTGTGCTCTGAGAACCACAAAGCACTTAAATCATTTTACTTTTTTCTATGGCCCTGGGAGGTAGAGAAATGCTGCAGGAATTGAGGAACTGAGCAAGCAGTGCAGACTCAAGTCTTCAAATTGACCAGTACTTCTGAATAATCAACTTCACGGTTGTCAGCTTTGGTTTCCAAAACCTGTTCTCCAGAAGTGGTTAGCAGTAAGGCTGCAGAAGATGGAAACACCTTGTGCTTTAGCACCTCTGGGAAGAAAATGCATTCAGAAATGCAAATGAGCACACCAGAGCAAGGGCCACTGGGAGACGTGTGTGCAAGTGCAATGCCCGGAGTGCCTAAACAGCAAAGTAGTCTCAGGCATGGGAAGAACATACAGTCACTCCAATTCAGTTTCCAGCCTGAGTAGCAAACCTCTTCTTTCTTCTGCAAGTCTTTTTGGAGTTACCGCTGCATATAACTTGTCCGATTCTTTCCATGAACCAGAGGAAATCCACATATTTAATCCTCAGGGAAAATTCAGCTTAATGTGGATGTGCAAAACATGCACATGCAATGCGTATGCCCGCACACAAACACACACATATATGTACTGCATGTAAATATAACCCCAATGCAGTGCATAAAGCCCTTTCCTCCTGTCCCTCCTTTTTTTCTTTCATACAGCTTGTCCATAAAATTCTGCTATTGGAACAGGACAGCGCTGCTGGACGGTGGGTCTCCTTCCCTCGCGCCCCACGAACAAAACCTCTTTATGAGTGAAATAGATGCCTTGTGTGTGCAGGACTCCTGGCATTTTACAAAGTGTATCTGGAGCCAGGCTAGGCAAACGTTAGGAGCTGTTTACTGAGTGCATTTATTGCCTTTGCATAATTTATGAGCTGGAGGGGTTTGACCATCATTCGTCTCTGCCAGAGGCTGGCACTGAGGGCTCTGGAGGATGGAGCTGTAAATTGGATGGTGCGCTCCTGCTGAGCTCCCAGCAAAGTCTTCGGGTCAGTATGGGAATTTAATACCAGGAATGGAACTGTTTTCTCAGAGTGCCATGTGGGCCTCTGTGCAGCAGAGGCTTTTTTGGCAGCCACAGTGACTGGCCAAATCACGAAGCTGTCAGTCACTGGGCATGTTGTGAAGGGAGCCTGAGCATTTTTAATCGGCTTGGCATCCGTGCTGCTTCCATAATGGACACCAGTAGGTCTCAGTCCTTCGCCATATGCTTAACTCTGGAGACAAGGTGCTTCTGGGTATAGCAGTAATTATTTGATGTGGAATTAAGCGGACCTTGAAATTAGAACTGGACTGTCGGAAAGCAGGAGGCTTAACACTTTGATGGAAATAACTTCCCACCGACGTCGCTCTGTGCACTTTCTCTGCAGATTCACTCGGATGCGGGTAACTGTTTTGCTGGCAAATTCAGATGTCACTGCTGGCAAGTACTCTTCTCCCCAAGTGTCTCCACACTGCAAAAAACACAAACCCCTGAGCTCTTTCCAAGCTTATGAGTCGGGAAAAACTTAATCCACAGCGGAGGAGAGATTCCTTAAACCAGACAAAAAATGGTGGGGGAAGGAGAGGCTGCAAAGCGCTGTGACCACGGCTGGGTCACAGGACACGTGCACACGTGCCCCAGCAGCGGGAGCGGATGGCATGTTAAAACCCTCTGAACCCTGCTGCTAAAAGGGAATAATTCTTGCCTGCTTATATATCCACTTTTTACCCCCTCTCTTTCTCCTTCCGGATTCAGGTATTACAATCAGGACTTGTATTGGAGTTTGTCTGGAGGGTGGGCAGAGGATGCAAACAAATGGAGCAATTGGTTCTGAGCTCCCTGTTTTGAAACATCTAAGATGTGTCATACATTATAATGCATCCTAACATATAGAGCACACAATGCAGGGACCCCAGAACTGCTGGGCCCTCCTGGCTGTAACCAAGCAGTGGAAGAAAGTGCTGTAGCCCAAAAGCTGAATTTTTCCAACGACTGTAAAATAGAGATAGTAAATGGGAAATCGTTGTGACACGCTGTGATTTTAATGGATGAAAATCCATGTGCATGTTTGCTTTTTTGTAAATGTAGGGCCTTGCTTTGCAAACATACTTACCTGTGCTTACCCTTATACCAAAATCTCTTACATGTAGTCATGCTGAAGTCAAAATGCATAATATTTACAGGGTAAGGGTATGAGTACTTTATATAAATACCATACTGTTCCAGAAATGTGCAGTTTTCCATTTGTCAGTTAAGTACACTCTCTTCATTAACTTCATTGTTGTGTGAGGGTTTCAAAATTCAAGCTAAAACTGTCTCATATCTTCATGTTCCCTCTCATTTGTTACCAGAGTATTTAGGTCCAACTAGTGCTATATAAGTCATTTCAGTTATTAAATAAATTTCACTTCCATTTCTATTTGGAATTATCTGAAAGCAGATAGTAATTTTATCTGATCTTTGCCTCATTTAAAATTGTTTGAAAAATACCTAGAAATTGTTCTTAGCTTTAATTTGTTAGTGTGTAGCTCATCGGTGTGGGGAAGGCACCTTTTCACCCCCTGTACCGATGAAGACGAGGAACAAGCCAGTGAAACAGAAGAGTTATAATTAAAGAACACACAGAAGATGACTTGATTTGTGCAAATCAAATACATACATTTGTGGGTGTATTTGGCTATGTTTATTCACATCCCACTGTATAGTTAACCTTTGGAATTCTCAAGTATAACTAATTTCAAAGCAATTTGGTTGTCTTATGAAAATACTCCAAGACACATTAAACAGGATACAAATGCATAAAGGGCTTAACTGACTGCTGTAACAACATAACACAATCAGCTAGTCCTTGATTTAGGAAAGCCTGGTTCTCCTGTTTGGTGATCTTATGCTTTCCTTCGAAACATGTGCCATTAGATGTGCAGAGGTATGAGTTCATCCTTGAATGATACAGACAATTCAGTCCTCTAGAATCTAAAATTGTAGTTTAAAAAAAAAAAAAACCAAACCAGAAGGAGGTGTTTTCCTCATTCTTCTGCTGTAGAGGCAGCCAAGTGTGACCACTCCATAGTGACCCTGAATTAGGTGGGATGAATCAAATCTGTGTCTGAGAGAAGCAGCTAGGTGTGAGTTGCATGGTCCTTACAGTCCTATTTCCGGCACAGCTTTTGTACTTCTAACAAATGTAAATGTGTGTTGGGTTTCTGATGCTTATCTGTACTGAAGCTTAATTCATCTAGTCCTGCTGTATTTCTACAATAGTAAAAGTTATTAAAAATTTGAGCAATGGCACTTGATAAATATCGAGACCCGCTACTGTTACTGTTCAGCATTTTATTGTATTATAAGTGTTTACTATGATACCTGGGCTACTCTTGAGTTACAGAGGACCTCAATGAATCAATTAATTTGGCACGTTCTTGCTTCCTCTGTGATCTCTGAATTCTTTAGTTCAGCAGCGGTAAGCAAAAACATAGGGTGAACCCTCCAAGTAGTCCTGGAAAATGGTAGCCTTGCAAATGCTCTTCTTTTGGGATAGGCAAACCTAAGCCATTGCCATATCCTCCTATCTGAGGAGCCTTTGAAGCCGATATATTGGCAGGCAGTATGAGAAATACTGTCCATCGAAAGAAAACAAACCAGACCTCTAATACTGTTTTTCTTCTTCCCTGATCCTGTTTTGGAGTCTAAATGTGCTCATGCACCATCAGCTCCTGTACCTGTGAATTAAACTAACAGGGTATTGCAAATGGCTTTTGTTGTTTTCGGTGCAATTTTTTCATAATTCAAACATACAAATGTATCATCTTCAGCAACGGTGTGTGGGAAAATTCCCCCTTGTACAGTAATTGAGCTTTTTCCTAAAGGCACCAGATTTGACGCCATAGGGTTTACGAGTTTCAGCCATCTTGTTCATAGAAATCTTTCATTTTTTTGCTGTAGCAAATGTCTCTTACCTGTTCCTTTTTTTCTTTTTGTCTTTCAGTGTGACAGCGACAGTGATCAAGAAGAAAAGGTAAGAAAGGAAATCAGTATGGGAGGAAAAACAATTTGTTGGATTCATTTATTCCTCTTATTCTGTTATTTATTCAAAGTTTCTTTTTGGATTGATCTAAAGCATCTCTATACAAAGAAAAGACTTTGTTTCCTTTACTTTAATTTTGGAATAGACCTCCAAGGAAAGAGAATTCTAATGAATATTTTGGAGGCTACACAATTCATCTTCAAGCATATTGATGCCACAGTTTGTGTGGGTTGTTTATGAACACCAGTCTCACTACTAACCCTTTCTATGGCTAGATTTTCCCTTGCGAAGTTCTAACAGCAACTGAATATGTCTGTAACCCTCACATTTGCACTTTTTAACAGTTAATTAACCACTGTTATCGCCTGTTTTGCTTCTCTGCAGGCAAGGGTCTTCAAAATCAAATTGAAGTGTTATGGTTGATATATATATCTGGTTTTTTAGAAACAACATTTGGAAACTGTACGTTAAGTCAAGTGACACAACTTGCTGATAATTATCTCAATAACTTTGGGTTTCTAAGTGGAAAAAGGGAAGAACGTCATGCTGAAAAAGAGTCAGGCACTGATCTCTAATGCTGTTTATTGTTGAGAAGACTAATAGTAATGAAGAACTAGTATTCACACCGATGCACATTTTTGTGTCTTATTTTATGTTGTGAACAGACTAACATCTACCTTCCTTCTTTGGCAAAAATGAAGTAATCATTGCCGAAAAAATGGTCTAATTTCTTTATTTCCAGGTTGGATTTTGTGATTTTCATTTGTATGTTGAGCCTTAAGGGATGTTTTGATCATGTAATCACTTTTGCCTCCTCTTCCACTGGTTAAATTGGGGATTGGAAGTTGGGGGAGGGTAAAGTAATGTCGGAAAATATCGTTCATATAATAACGTTGAATTGTTTAGAGTTTCATGAGTGATTCTCCTAACTAGCTCCAAGTCAAGCCAAGAAGACAAGAGATGACCATGCTGGTATGCAGCTTATACAACAGAAAAGAACAGATATGTTGTAAAATCTACAAGGAAACAATGAATAGAGAAATCACCTTTCATGAATTTAATCAGTTTGCTACAGGATTTGTGTAGCAGGAAGCAAAGAAAGTTTTCAAACCGTTCTGTATATAACCGCCAAAGCTTTGCCCTTCAGCTTTTTCAGTAATTTCCCAAGTAGAGATTTTTTCCTCATGTTTCTTAATAATTTGCTAACTATGTTAAAGAACCACTGTTTACTTTGAACTGCAGTGATTTCCCTTTCATAAGGGAACTAATCACTGGAGTTAATCAGTGTGACAACAGAAAGGGGAGGTTTTGTTGGGTTTTTGCACAGAATATTAACCTGCACTTTTAGATATGAATTTTTAATGCATTACCATTACATTCCATCCTGTGAAGTGATTATTCATTTTCAGGATGTTCCTTATGCAGTGGAAGATGATAAACTGAATTTCAGCTCCTATGTTTATGGCACCCAGAACTAGAAGTGTAATTTCCTGCCACTGCTTCATTTACGGAGCTAAACCTCTGCCAGTTTCACAGTATTTTTCTCTTGCAGCACTCCTATATAAAAAGGCAAAGAGGCAGGTTTTTGGGATGGTGGTGGTGTGCTGGTTCAGGATAGTTTCTGCAACACAATACAAGAGAGACGCAAGATTGTACCTCATGCAGAATAGCACAGTACTTGTGCAGGAAGGATTTAAAATCCAGATGTGTATTTCATCTCTGTGATCTATATTTTGTCTTCCCCGCCTAATGAAATGAGATTAAGTGCAGATCCAAATATCCCTAATAATTTAGTGCTTTTCAAATCCCAGAACCAGGCCCAGCTTTGAGTTTTATAGCTCAGGCCCAATTCTAAAAGACGACAGCTAACCCTGGCATATTTATTCAGCCTGTGCTGGCAGCCTAGGCAAAGATCTAAAGGCCTTGTTCTGCTGTTAATTTGAATTCAGCATATGTAGCCTGTTATAAAATGCGAGACATCATCATTTGAGCAGGTCAAGCATATTCAGATGAAGACAAATGGTGCTTATTTGATTTTCTTAAAATCAGGAAATGAAAAAAGTGCTCTCTGGAGAAATCATGTTCTGCCTGACTTAGATGATAGACCAAGGCATGTACCCCAGATAAGAACAGGCGCTCGTCTTGCGGTTTTTATCTCTGAAGGACGGTCGGGACTGTCAGCTCGCTGACATGTGCATTATCCATGTCATTTTAAACAAAGTGACCTGTAGAAAAGTGCACTCTGCCGTGACATGATAATGGGCTGTTGGATGACAGGTAAAGTACACACTATAAAGGAGGCTGTGCGTTATTCCTTTGTTTAACTGACAAGTAGAAACTTCTTTTCTTCAGAAAGGCAGGATCTTTTAGATCTCTTTCAATAGGACCTAGAAGATTTTTGAATTTCTGCTTTAAATAGAATAACATTTTTAGGACCAAAAATTCCTATGAGCAAAATGCATTGGGAGAAGCGAGGGTGCCAAACCTCTGTGCAAGAGGTGGATCGTTTCATAAATAGTGCTCAGCATCCTCAGTTTTCATTAATAACCATAGGAGCTGAGGGTACTCAGCAGGATTAGAAGTTTTAAGATCCTCGACCCAAATGTCTTATATCATGATGAGGGTATTAGCCTCCAACTGTGGAGCTGTTCTAGTAGCGAATTGTCAAATTGCTCTTGGTTGGTCCTAGGTCAATGTATTCTGAGGACTGTGGAGTTATTCTCCTCCCACCAGAAACGTCTTTGCCTGAAATGTTTCTGGGAAGAGGAGATCTACTTTTCTTTAGGACTATCTCTTGCAGATTTTTATATCCTGAAGTATACACAATATATGGTATATTGCTGCAGATGAATTCTGTACTTGCTATTCAGAAAATTGAAAGGAAACAATTTTGTTTCATTTAGGATTTTTGAGGGCAAACCCACACTGATCCTTCAGTGTGCCTGGGAAATAAAAGATCCACGAGAGGTAGAAGTAATGCAAGACAGACGCATATTTCTACTAGAATAAATGAGACCTGGAATCCAGAAAGATAGACTAGTGCCTTTGAATAAAAAGTGGCAGATCAGTATGATGAAAGGTGTGTGACAGATCAAGGTGGCTGAAAGACGAGTCGGTTCAAGCATGACTAGATGGGCCACAGTGAAGTAGGAGAATGCAGGAAGGAGCAGGACCTGGGAAGCTGAGGAGCAGATGAATAGTGGGTGGTGACAGAGTAGGAAAAGTAATGTCTCCTAGGCTGTTAGTATCCCCTCCCCCCCCCCCTTGAATATGTATCTATCTGGCTGCGTAAATCATTGTTGATATCTGATCTCTATTAGGTGATGGCTGTGCCTCCAATCCATCTTCCCTAGCCTTTAATTGGGAGCCGACAGACAGAGTCACTTTCTGTCTATGTCTGCCCTCAAATGAGACATTTCTCCAGAGGTTTCTCTTGAAGAAGAAACAAGGATATTTAATTGAAAAATGATGCAGCCCCTGCTTAGCAGTACTGTAGCTAAGGCTGTGTCAGCATCTCAATTTTAAATGACATGTTTTGGGTGGATAATTTATCTATTTATATAGATTCATGCTCCTTCATTCCAGTTTGGCACACAGTACTGGACTGGAGCATTCAAAGTAGGCATTTCGCTCTCCTGTTGCTAAAAAACGTGAAGAGGTAGCGAGTATGTCTGTGGAGGGAGAGTATATTTGGAGGACTTGCATCAGAATGTGAAGCAGTAATTCTTAGAGAGATGTCATTTTGCGTCCTGGGATCCTTTCAGCAAATGCTGCTGGGATTTCTTACTGAATCAGAAAAAAGTATGGATCCCAGGGGAGCTCAGATTTTCTCCATTTAAAAAGTCTGTCAGTCTTACTCTTTGAGCAGGTCTCCAGAGCTGATAATCTAAAATTAGGGCAAGCTATTGCACATCTGACAAATTTAAATGCAACTGTATTATCTTCTGATATCTAGATACAGTCTTTAAAATTATACCCATGGTAATTAATACAATATTAAAAACATAAGTGCAAACACATAGTTCATCTTCTGGAAATAAAAGGAAGTCCTGTTTTGAAAAGACGTACAAACAGCTTTGATAAGGAAGTCAAGTGCTAAAGATGTGGTAAGGAGTAAGGTCCTTTTTTATTCGCTGTCTCTACCATTTCCTCTCATCACTGTTTAATTAGACTGATTTTAAAATTAAGGCTCAATCTGAGGCACTTTAGTGATTTTTCACTTCTTGGGAAAATATTTCATTGATCAAGGGGGACTGCTTCGCAATGTACACATAGTTGTTACTTATGCCTGATTCAAGAGGAAAAGAGGCCTGCTTCTTGCTTGAATTTTATCCAGCTTCGATAGGGTGTACAACTTAAAAAAAATTACTACAATTGGTGACTTAATTCTGTGTATATCTTAGTAGTACCCAATCAGTTCTCTCTTGATGAGGCTCTTGAATCCCATTAAAATGTGTTCTTCCAGGGCCCAGCAGCGTCTGGCTAGTTATGACTGCAGCCCCAGCACTGCCGAGCGTTCCTACTGAAACGGGTTTTGCTTTGGGTGGACTTTGTGTAGGATGCAAAGGGAGGAAAGAGGTCAGTCAAACCGGTGGCTAAATTTGCAAGGTGTTGGCATATGGTCAGAGGGGAAGAATAACAAAGCTTACCCCAGCTTGGGAGGGGATTAGGACAGGTGGGTGTTGTGCTTACTTAAGAAGCCTGTGCTGGTGGAGCATTGTGAAGTACTGTTGAAAGCACCATGAGAGCTGAAGAATGATATTTCTTGCATCAGAATGTTTTTAATGATAATGCTAACACATTTGATTGCATGTAGAACGGCTACAAACCAAAGATTATGGCGTGGAAAATATCGTAAATCACTCTGGTATGCTCAGATAAAAGGAATGGTTATTTGTGTATACCTATACACACACAAAAGCATTCACACCTGCACCCTGTGTATGTTTCTGAAGTGCTTTTGGACAACTACTTTGTGTATGGCCTTTGGAGAGAGATTTTGGAGTAGTATTTTGGCAGATGTGTGTCATCTAGTTTAGTATGTAGACTGTATTTCAGTGTTTGGTAGTTAAATATCCACACATACAAGTGTTTATATATTTGTGTGCATGTGTGCATATGTGTATAGTTTGCTTTCCAATGTGCTTCTGGCTATGTTAAAAAAACCCACAATTTTTAGCCCAGCTTTACGAACTCAACTGGTTTAGGTAATTATAAATGCGCTAATATATTTATTATAAGAGGAACTTGGCATGGGCCTACTTAAAACCATGCCTTTAAGTACCACTGAATAAATGCAAAGTTCATTGGTCATGAACTTCAGAAGCCATTTCCTCCCTGTCCTCCAGATCTGAAGTCTCCTGCTTAGTGGTGTCTCTGCCGAATAAACAGAGCATCATTTTCAGCTGTGCTGGCCCACGTGTCAGTGCTGCTCGGTTGTTCCCTTTCCTCTGAAACGTGTGCAGGGCACAGCAAATTGTCCTTTCCTTGGAAACAGAAAGAACCCAAAGGAAGCCCACCATAAACAGTGCTAGAAAACATAAGGCTAAGGTAAATAGCTGCTTTTCACAGGGCCGTGTTCTGCATATTCTGTTGCTGGAAGTAAAAGCTCTATCATAAATGGATTAAATGGTGATGAAATTGCTTTATGCCATCTTATATATTACAGAGGACTGCATTTGTAGACGGGTGCAATTCACTCTCATGTGGTCAGTTGCATCAGTTTGGGATTTTTTAGTAGAATGCTTGGAAACAAAACTGTATTGGGGATATTTTTTCTCTCACTCCTGGGAGGCACGAGGGAAGGAAGAGTTTGGGTAGCACTTGAAAGAAAAATGTCCACGTGGATGGTGCCAGGGCTGTAGCAGATAGATAGCTGGGAGCCAGCTACATTTTTATATGGCCACCACTGTGGCCATACAGTAATACAGTAATATCTATACTCTTCTGACTGTCTAAAAACTCAACCAGGGTTTCAGTTTGGTATTTATGCACTGCTGGAGTATAAATAATAAATTATCATTTTCCTGGTCTGAAAAATTTTGGTCACAGAGGGAACTCCCAGCATTTATTGAGCTATTGAAAGAAGGGCGTATCATCAGAGTTCATTTTCTCGTCCCGTTCTCTACACTCTTCAATGCTAGGTGCAGGTATATGAAGACGGGTGATTTCTAGAGGAAAACTTCAAAATATAAAGTGTGTCATCTTCAATCTAGTAAGAGAGCCTGAGAAATTAGTGTGTAGCCTTAGGTTGTGTGAGACATTCCCCAGCACTCCCAGCCAGGGAGCAGAAGGGGCATAGCCAGGGGAAACCACTGGAAGGGAGCTTCTGTGGGGTTGCAATGTCCTGAGGTTCAGAAGGGGGGATTGACTGCAATATGGGGGTGGACTTTTATGTGGGTGCTCCAGGAGGGGTTCGTGGTGGGAGCCTTATCTCCCCAGACTGGACCTCCCTGGGGTTTTTTGTGGCAGGTTACGGCTGGTAGAAAAAGGCTGAGTAGCTGTCAGGCCTGTTCAGCCCTCTTGCCCTGAGCAGCAGCACGCCGTGCTCCTGGAATGACGAAAGGCTTATTTATAAGAGTAAGAGGGAGCTGAATTCTTGAAAAAACTCCTTGGATGGTGGGTACCAACGTGTTTAGCAAACAAGGCTCCGTGGGGAAACGGTGGCCGAGAACACAATTTTAAGCAATTACTTCAGGTCATGGGATACTGATATCTTACTGTTTGGCATATATTTATTTTGGCTAAGGATCGGATTAGAGAAATAGTTTCTCAGTATTATTCCTAAAACTGTTTCTGCAAAGCCAGGATGTTTCCCATCAGTGCGATTTATACTGCATATTTATACAGGTGTTGTCTTTTTAACTCTGGAAAACGCAGCACCTTAAACTTGCCCCGAGGGTGAAAGATCACCCAGACTTTATATGCTAGCAACGCTCAGGCAATCATGAAGTATTTCTTACTGTTTAAGGCCCATTAGGAGGAAAGATAAGGATCCTTTTTATTCATTTGATGTGCCACATAGAGGGTCCCTACAGCTAGAGTGGTAATAAAATTGGAGCCAAGCATGTTCGTTGTAAAAGATTATGCGTTTGCCACTAAGGGGAGCGAACATGTTGTTTACAGGCATGAGTACGTGCTCTCCGGGCTGGCTGTGCCACGGCGCTTTCAGCCCGTGATTTGTCCTGTCCTTTATCATCTTTGTCACTCGGCAGCATGTTGTCATAGGTAACATATCACTCCTCACTCCCCCTACCCTCTCCCCCTTCCCCCGCCCGGCTCCCCTTTCCTTTTTTTTGTACCCATTTCGTGTAGAAAATTTGTATTTACTTTGGGAGTGTAATTTGTTCCTCATGGATAATGTGACCCTTAGCGGAGCTGGATCATGGGTTAGTTGAAGTGATATTTTCCGCTAATGGTAGTCGTACATCATTGCTGTCAGCTCGGGTTAGGAGGCAAGCACATTACAGCTCCATTTTACCTCTGCAGGCATCTGGGATTATTTGCCATAACTGAGTATGACATGACCACACTACAGAGTGCATTAAAATTTTACTAGCTTCTCAGGCAAGTTCCTTGGCTCCAGCCTGCCTTCAGGCAGGCGTAATGATGGATACCTCTAAGGTCCTGACTCCTGCACCAAGGATACTCAATGTCAATGGCCCAAACAGGTTTTGCTCTCCCCAGGGCTTTAGACCATCTTCTGGCAGTTGAGTAAACAATCAAGAATTGAAACACAGGGAGGCTGGCACAGATGCCCCCGAACGCTCCTCCTAGGGTATGCGGTGCTTTGAAAGTTCGGACACTGTCACATCAGTATCTTAAAATACTGCTCAACCATCGGGTTTTAAAAAGTATCATTTGCAAGCTGTCTTATGTGGATAAAAATAAAATCATTATATGAAAATTAAAATTAATAGCAAAAATATCCAGGATTGTGGAATGATATGTGAGTATTAAATGTGCGTGTAACAGGCATGTACCATGATGCATAACCAATATGTAATATGCAAATACACCGAATGTTGATGTTATATTTGTATGTTCATATTGCACTCTATTTCATGCTTTATGCATATATGCGGTATGCAGATTCATATATACAACTGTAGCAGTACCTATGGGTATTCATTATTTTAAATTTTTATTATTTTTGTATAAACAATTACTGTTCTTGTATAGGATCTTAAAATATCAGCTATAGCACATACACATGTATATTATTTTGCAACATGTATTTTTATGTATACACATGCATAGTATGAAAATAATATACATTATTCTCATTGAACATATCTGTTTATATAGATGTACATTATTTGCAACATGTCTGTTTATATATATTGACATTCAAAATTAGAGGTGTAGCTATACAGAGAAATGTGTATTAAGGAAACTTAGGGGAGAGATTAAATTGAATATAGTAGTGGTTTTAAATGCTTCTTGAAAAAGCATAATGTATACCCCAAGATAATTTTATTGCGGCCTCCTAGTGGTTTTATAAATATCTACAATACACGTATGCGCTGCCCACAAGCTCTCCTCCCCACAGCAGCACTAATATTTACAATACTTTCAGGCGAAAGGTACATAATTATATAGAGTATTTCTGTAAGGTAAGTAGGTGTGGTGTGCGTTTGAAATCCTAGAATTTTTTCTCTTCTGTCCTCATTCTTATTTTGTGTGACTTAGCAGATGGAGGAAGAATGAAAAAACTTGGTTTTGTTTGTTTAGCTTTTTTGTTTTGTCTTTTGAAGTGTTTAATTGCACTTATATTCACAGTGAGGTGAGAAAAGTGATAGGGCTTATCAACTCATGCTTGTCAGTAGAAGATTGTCCGAGTTCAAAGTATCTCTGAATGCCCATCTTTCCATGTTAAATCATGCCATCCGAGGTGCACTCTGCTTTTTCTGTTGTTTCATCTAGGGCAGAGTTGAGGGACGTGATACTGATTTAGACAACTTGGTATTTTGTTTTGGTATAATGCATTCCTGGCAATAAATCTTCCTATCTTTATTGCAAAACTTAGAGCCAAACTTTACTAGGCCCAAGAGTTTTATCTGTGTATAGATTGTAGGATTTGATTCTCTGTAGGAGAGGAGAGAGGAAGAAGAGATTAAAGATTAAAGCTGATGATGTGCTCAGTGCTATACAAGAAACAGAAGAGACAGTTTCAGACATCTCTAAGGATAACATGCAAATTCCTAAAGCCTTCCCAGCAGCTTGGATCACAATAAGAAAGACATTCCAAATGATAGAGAGTTTTGCTTGTTCACATTTTAGTGTTAGATCTTTTTTTTTATATGTAGCAAAACTTTTATCAAAGTAGTGCCGTGAAGGTTGTTAGAGTACGTGGGAACGCCAGGCAAGATTTCATTTTCAGGGTGCCGCTGATGCAGAAGTGAGTAAAATCACAGTATGGTTTTCTGATCTCGCATGTAACAAGAGTTGTAATTTCAAGTCAGTGAAGAAATAAGTGTGTCTGTGTGTGTGCACAATGTATGGGCGCACACATACTCTCTCTATCTCTGAAATCCAGCCTTTGGAATAAAGTTATCCTGGGTGATGTGGATTTTAAACTTAATTTAGAGTGTTTCAACTGAGATGCTTTCTGAAGAAATCTACAAGGTATGTCTTTTATTTTGCACAAGTGTCTGTAAACATTCCACACGAAAATAGGATTAGAAATCCTGAAAGGAAATCTGTGTAGTGAAACATGCTGGCACATTTCTCATGATCAATACACCTATAGATAGCTATTTTCTGATTAGATATATGCTTTATATGTGTATTTGGGAGTAGGTATTAATGAGCATGCATGTATGGTATGTGTGTGTGGAGACAGACAGAAATTCAATCTGTGGATCTTGGAGTCTGGCCATGTCCAAACATATCTAGATTATAAAAAGTGTTTCTTTAAGGACTGTATGTTACTATATGTTATTCAAGTGTGATATTCATATACACTTTATGCTATTGAATAACATCTGTTTTTCATAACAAATCAGATTTTATAATCATGTGTGAGGCATGCTCCCCATTCCTGAATGTCTGTTCTCACATTTCCTTGAAAAGAAGAAAAGTCTTAGGCTTGAGAACTGAGAAGGTGAGACATTTCTTTGGGGGTTTCTTTAGATAGAGAAGGGAAAAAAAAAAAAAAAATCGAAGTTATGGTAATTATTTCATGTTTTTAAGAGTCTTGGAGGCCACAACACATGTAACCATCTCAGGTTTCTCACAAACATATCCAAGGACAGGCTGAAAACAAGGAGACAGGAAATTAAATGCATGCACCAATGAATTGAGAAGGATTCCAGCAAGTACCGCTTTGGTTTTCTGCATATTTCTCTCCATCTGGCTCAGCACTAATAAGGGTATTGTGGACTTCGAAGTGGTAAAATACAGCTACTGTGTATCTTAGATTTCAGACATTCCCCAAACAGGGTAGAAGTGAAGAGAATAACACGTGGTTTGAATTAGGGTTGGGCCTACAGGTACCAGCAGAGTAAAGATCTTTCTGGACTTTCATCTTTCTGTTAATCCAGTGCAGGTTTTGCATAACCTCTTCCTCCCTCTTCCCTCACGGTACCTTTGCCTGCGCCTTGCTATGTCCCCCACGAATGAAGCCCTGGTTTATTTGTTGGAAGGATAAGCCACGCGGCTGTAGTGCAAGACCTCAGGTTATCTACTTCACACAGAGATGTTTTGAGAGTCAAGGAGTTGTAGTTTTAAGAAAAGCAGATGTGCAAACAATGAGCGTGTTATAAATGCTTAACAGTAACAGAGTACCTTACCTTAGCTGGCGTATTGGTAGGTAACTCCACGTACATGTTGTAAGCACCTCTGAAGGACACTGCACGTGAAAATAGGAAAAGGTCAAAAACATGTTTAACTTTTAACTGGTCGGGTTCTCCCAGGCTCTCAATGTATGCACACCATGAGCTGGCTACTGGTCTCCACGCTGAGAGCTACTGGTGGGAGCTGAGAAACGTGGAAGAAATGGCTTAAGGTGAACCTGACATGCTTTGCTTTGAAAATGAGAGTCAAATTGTGTGCAATGACTCTTGCAAGCCTTTCTCTGAACTCTATTGAAAGTTTGGATGCACTTCCAGGCGTTACAAAGATGCCTGCTTTGTAGTTTTCATCTAGTAGGAAGCACCAACATGACCTTTGTGTCTTTAAAAATTGCCTGAGCTTTCTAATTCGTGCCGGTATCTCCTCTTAAAATGCACCACTGAATTTCTGGGCTTCGCAGGCTGTCTCAACATCACATTTAAGCTGACTCTGGACAGTCAGACAATATTAAACAAGGTTGTTCATTCATAACAAAAGCATCCTAATTGAGTTACGTTATTACATTAACTGTAGCAATCAGATTGAACCAAATCACTGAGCGATAATGTCATTTTCCAGGGTATCATTTGTAGAAACCAGTTGTACTGTAAGATGCAATAACTTACTTAATCCTGTAGAGTTTATGGTGACTTATGTGTCATATCGAATTCCTTACTTTCAGAGAAAACTGAGCAGTTAATGCATGGCTGCGAATGGGCACTGAGTGATGAATTTATAGAGGAACATTTAGGAGATCCTAGACAAACTGAAGAATGAGTGATAGTCTATAATAATCTCAGATAAAGGGGCTGTTCTAGGAACAGGTAAGACATGCAATGTTTTCAAATTGTTAACTTCTGGCAACACATTGGTGGTACTGTTTGTTTTAGGGGGTTGATAGATGGCTGCTTTATGGGCTCTGAGTTGCCCATTGAGTACAAATGCTCAGCCAGAGACTGGGAAGGAAGATAGGGAAGTTGATTTTGGAGTGTATGAGCCAAATGTTTACAAGTAACCTCATCTGGAAAATTTAGTTTCTGTTGGCATTTTTATGTGTCACCAGGACTTCGGGGGGAGATTCTTGTTGCTAATGCATTTACAGTGTTTTGTCTTGTTTTGTTTTGCAAAATCTTGATGACTACAGGGAGGAAAGGAGAGGTGTCTGCTAGTTTAGAGCAGAGGAATAAGATTTGGGACGGGACAGGGTCAGCCCCAGTCAGCTATGACTGGGGAGGCACGCATCCCTTTGATGAGTGCAGTGGGGAGGGGAGCACTGAAAACCATTCAGCCTCCCCAGTTAATGCATTTCTGTCTTCCATCCTGTGCCCTGCTTTGTTGCTGGCATGCACAAATCATTTAAAGTCTCAATAACTCGGTTTCTCTCTCTTAGACATTTATATGACCTCAGTACAGCAGCATGTGAGCGTGTGGCCCTCCTTACCTTTGTAGTGATCTCTGATACAAAATACCTTGCAGCTGCAGCCGCCGAGGACATCCGTCATGGAGTGAGAGGTGTTATAACGTCTCAGACCTGTGCCCTGTCGAGGCCATCCTGCTTTTGAGTTTGCCTATTCACAGGAACTAAGAGCCTTGGCTAATTTTCTGTAAAACACTTACAGTTCCTCCACTTCAAGGAGCTGAAGAGGTCGGAAGTATTACCATCACTGCCTGAATGGAGCCACTTCTCTTTGTTATGTTACCAGGGTCGCTTTGATTGATGGTGTCAGTGCACCATGATAAAGCAGACGGGCTGCAGGCTGAATAAGATCAGTTTTGAGGGCATTGCAAGGATGTTAAGTCAAGGCTGTTGTTTTCAATATGGTAGAAATCCATAGTATCTTGTACTCCCAGGAAAATACAAACATGCTGGAAGATCGATGTTCGTGCTTGTCGTATGTCATCAAAAATGCAATGAAAGAGAGCCTCCATCACGACTTCCGTACAATCGCTGTGGCGCTTTTGTTTCTCTTTCCTGGTCCAAGAATAACAGTAGCTCTGAACTTACTTGTTACATGGTCTTTCTTTGGGGCTCTGTTTCAGTATAAACATAAGGTTCAAGATGGAAGGCTTTCTGTAACTGAAACCTGAAATCCAAATGATGTTTTATTATTTTTGTATTGTTGTTTCTGTACAGCAGCCCTCAGAAACCCCTTCCACATTGGATTCTTATTGACCTATGCATGGTACAGACAGAGAGAGAGAGAAACCATCCTTGTCTCCCAAATCTTTTGATATAAATGTGATTGTGTGAATTGGAGGGGAAATTAAATACAAAGAAATTAAATAAATCATTTGTGTCAGTAGCAGATCTAGGAAACACGGATCTCCCAGATCCCATGCTTCCCATTCAAAATTTGGTTTCATTTTGTTTTTTCTTAGTTTAGTGGCTCTTGTTGGTGATTTGTGCATTCCTTATGAACCAGGGGACCTTGGAGCAGCCTGCAGACGGTTCGTGGAGCATTGCTGCCTTTGAGTGCCAATGGGACAGATTGTGTAAGAGGCATGGTGTTTCCCAGGACATTTTGAAGACCAGTAGTGGTCCATTGTTCCGGAGACTTTTAGGCTCCTCTGATGTCATTTGGTGTCATCCCCAGCAAGTGTTCTCTGAAGTTGAAGTTGAGGAGTGCACTGTGGGAACTGTCAGGTTTGCTGCTTAAAGCATCTCTCAGGACTGCTCGGATGGCAGTATAGTGTTCTTTGTCCTGCACATGAATATGACAGATCTCAGTAAGATTAGTGCCATTTAGGGCTTACTCCATTAAAATCCATAGCGTTGTTTCACATTTCGTCTGGTGTGAGGGATGCCTGAAGCTGCGATTCTCAGTCACATCCTGGCCCAGTATGCGATTTCTGGGGGTCTTGGGGTATGAAAATGAGAGATGACCACTTTCGCATGGTGCAGCTCTGGGTTTTTAGATGGTGTGACAACTGTGAAACTTTCTAAGTTTCTTTTCTGTGCATTATTTATATGTACGGTAGCAAAATACTTATTTAAATTAATGATTGTCTTTAAGTAATTTAATGCTTGTTTTTGTTAATGGGAAACCTGACTAAAGAGCTTTCAGTTAGCTGCTTTAGCAAATCATTACAAACTCCCTGCTACTTCCTGTGATGACATTAATCAGAGTGAACTCATTGGCTACTAACGCAGATGCCGTATGTAATTCAGTATAAATTTTATTGTAATTTACCATTAATTAGTGTCCACTTATTCTGAAGTGCTGAATGACACCAAGCACCCTGATTTCAAAAATCAGTTGGAAATAGGAGTGACTCTACCTACAGACGCTAGGGAAAATGTTTAGAGCTGGTAAAAAAGCTTGAATATCTCTCAGAGATGACAACAAAAGCTTAGGAAAAGAATTGGACAAGAAGGACCGCTCAGCTGTTTAAAGATCTGGGAGCTCCATCCATTTCAAGAGGGACTTGTGCTTCACGGTAGCTCAGAATGGATCACAGTGCTGTAGGGGACACATTTCCAGCAGTACTTCTTTATGTATTTCTTTACACATAGGCGTTATATGGACTGGTTTCCTTTCTAGATTTAGGGTTGATCGATTGTGTGTCGTTCGGGCTAGGCTGTGGGGCGGATTGCACTGCTCTAGAAAAGCAGAAAAGCTGATGCTTTGGGCTTCTGGGACAGGTGGAAAGAGCAGAGTGTGTTCCTTGATTCCATGAAAAGCAGGCTGAGGAGGCTTAACTGAGCAGTTTTTATGCTTTTTTCCAATAGAAACAAAGGTCTGAAGCTGAAAATGCTGTTTACTCTGCTCTTTTTCACAAGGAAATGTCACGTTTTTCTGGAAGTTTATTCGTATTCATAAGAATATTTTCTGTATACAAATTCACTAAGGTTTAGTCAAAGCTTCCCATAACCATATTGCTCAATGTATAATCTGTTTACCACAGTATTTGCCATACCAGGTAAATACATTAAAGAAAAATACACAGAATACATAGAAAAATATATAGAAAATTCAATAGATGAGCAAGAACCAAGTCACACTTGAGTAGTGTGTTAAGGATGTTTTTTGAGTAAACACCAAATCCTAGAACCAAAGCACCCCCTATATAACATCCATTTTAAAATGAAGCTTTTCTGTTAAAAACATGAAGCTGTGGGAAGCAGAGAGAAGAATAACAAGCTAGAGCTGGAAGTGGACAAGAGTAAACGCTTCGATTCACATTGAAATGATTTCTCCTGCCTAGTATAATTTAACCTGCCCACACTACTAAACTTCTATATTACACATTTCTGTCAGAATGTCAGGAGAAATGATAAGCCTTCTCGAAGCTGCAACC
Source organism: Gymnogyps californianus (assembly GCF_018139145.2). NCBI lineage: Eukaryota > Metazoa > Chordata > Aves > Accipitriformes > Cathartidae > Gymnogyps > Gymnogyps californianus. Next base: position 1,874,643 of record NC_059490.1, on the reverse strand, counting down.
TCTATTACATACGGAGAGCATTCCAGCCAGGGTTTTCTTGTACATTTTTAAGACTTTTAGCTCGGTCTCCCAAGTATAAAGAATACCCTACTTCATGACCCCAGCCTCTTGTTAGTTGATAGATGAAATCTTTTCTTAAGCTGAGTCCCTTGTCTATTATGTTTTCAGAATTCAAGGTTTCTCTTTAAGCTTTCTGGCTTACTGCCAAAAGTACATGGCTTTGTTACCCGAAGAAATTGCCTTTTTATTAACAGGAAGTGGATCTCTGAAATGGCAAACGTGCTGATCTGCTTCCAGGTGAGGAAGAACAATTTTATAGGTGTGATCTCATTCTTTTGCCATTGCCAATAACTACAAAAAGAAGAGCAAAAACTGTTGTGGTTGTTGGGGCTTTTTGTTTGTCTGGTTTTTAATTTGGAAAGCTGGGATATAGCCTAAAAGCAAAATACAAGCTGTAGTCATTCCTGTGTTTTAAATGTTCTTTTAATCTCAAATGTCTATTATTACCTATAAACTGTAGTCTACATACCCAGGAAAAATGCACATCAAAGTAAGTGGGGGTTTTGCTTCAATGTCATCTGAAGAATTTGAGTGTAATGTAAAACAAAGAAAGAGGACTCATTTCACAAGTACATCTCTGTTAAATTGTGTTCTGGAATACTTAAGCAGAGATTGTTGTATCAAATGGATACCATAGAAAGAATATTGTCTGTACCGTCTAGGTTGGAATCTGGCCATTGCAATAGCTTAACTCGTCAGGTAAGTTGTGGATCATCACTAATTTCTCTGTGCCACACCAGATAGTTTTACCTCTGCCATCTAAGTGAAGTAAATCAACGAAATGAGGCTTCCTAGAGATTCTCATTTAAGAACCTCAGTGCTTTTTCATATGACTGCTTACTCAGGACTTACCAGCAGAAAAAGTTTCCAGGCCACAGCTAATCAGACAAGTGATTTCATTTAACTGAAATATCAAGAACTAGTTAGGATTAGATTCTTTCAGTAGGAGGCATTCATGCTTATCTGTAGATACTGCTAAAGCCATTTTTCTCTTTTAGATAATGACTACTGCAGTTTTCTAGATTTCAGTAAATGTGAATAATTGGGGGGGGGAATTAAATTCAGTACCAATTGAGAACCAGTTGTAGTGACAGATACTTTATTTCACCTTCATGCAGAAATGTCTGTGTAATAAAGCTGCTAAGCACATTTTCACAAGTACAGAAATAACCAATTCACATTTGTAAGAGATCTGAAAGAAAAAAGGCCCTAGTGATAGGCTAAGCGATAAGCCATCATGAGTTTATTTAACTGATTGCTGCCTACAGGACTTGGATAAATTTCTAAGGACATGAAGAACAGTGAAACAGTGAGGCAGGAAAAACAGAATTCAAGAGAAAGCACATTTTGAAGAGCTCTTTAATTAGTTACAAAGATTCATAGTCTAACGTATGTGATTTCCCCCCTACCCCTGCCTTTGAACAACAGAAATATTCACAAAAGCCTAATGAAAGATTCCCATGTAAGATAGTCCTTCCCCCACTGTGGAGTGCCTTTACTTATCAAATCCACAGTAAGTACCATCACATTCCCTCCTTTCTTTTGCTAATATTGACCTTGTAACGGGCTAGATTTTCAGTTGTTATAAATCAGTCTAACACTGATTACTACTGAGCTTTCTTGATTTGCATCAGCTAAGGCTCTAGCCTGAGTGCTATCCTCTGAGCATGAAATGAAGACAGGAGTTAGTAATAAATGAAGCTGACGCTTTCCTTTAATTTGCAGTCGGTGGAGGAGCTCCTGAAACATGAATTGCCAGGGCTGTATCATTTGTGTCCCACAGACAATCATAGTTCAGGTCATACTGCCAGACTTTGTGGCTAAAACCCAATTGAAAACCTGGGCATGTTTGTTCTCGCCCCATTTTTATATCTGGGATAAAAAATTATCTCAGTGCCCTTGCTCAGGTGTCATGACAGTTACCAGGGAAGAGTCTGCGATGGGCAGAAGTAAAAACCTGCAATCCATCTCATGAATTGCACTTCTCCCTGGCAGACTGAATCTCTCCTGATCTTGCTCCTAACAAATCCAGTATCTTACTTTGTCTTGCAGATTTTAACGTGAATCATTTGTAGTCTAAAAATCAATGGAAAGAAAGTGATTGGAGTGTAACCACTGTGGTCTGTCATAAGAAGCATTATGCTATGGCGAATTCATGTGCAGGCATTTTTGTGTGTATCTTTTAATATTCGGTAGCTAGCCAAATCTCATCTGATGTCCTGTAAGAAATGTGGGGATCTTTTGTTAGTTTGTTACTTTAGGTTAAGCATTTCTCGGGAGTGCTGAAATACTTAATGCTGAGATGTCTTTGTGGCTTTTCAGATCAGTGCTCTGATTGTGAAGACATGAAGGGAAAAAATGATTGGGAGGATTTCACCTGGTTTCATTTGAACAATTGCTTTTCCCCCTTGGTCAGATATAGGACATAACAAGAATCACCTAAATGTAGACAGATTGCAGTAACACACATGACAGTTCTTTATTGGTTTCCATTACCTATGCTGCTCATTTCCCAAGAGGAAAGGGCAGCTAATACTGTATATTTTTTAACATAAACCAAAGGGAAGTATAAGCCAGTGCATATGAAACGATGTCTCTTTATTCTCCATATGCACTGAATTGAATTGCAATTTCCTCCTTTCATTTTCTCTCTGTTCTCTGTATGTCAGAGACAGCCAGGTACGTTTGTAGTCCTTCACCAGCATATGATCACTGGAAGCCTACAGGTAATGAGTGGACACACGTTGTGCAGTGACAGGGTTTTCAGGCACAGCTCTGCTAATGAATTGACAGTGCTACATAAAGGCTCGGGGCAGCCAGCCCTCCTCTGGGGAGGGGAACCTTTGCACGCTCCCATTTTAGCTTATTGCAAACCCTTTCTGTCTCTGGTTTAAGTATTTTGCACCTTTATTTAGATGTTTCATTAGCTCTTGTAATTGTATTCATATATATATTCTACATCTGCATATGTGAGCAGCTCACAGTCAGTGCTGGGGGTATTCCCCTGCAACGTATGGCATTGTTCTTTCCCTCTGCAGAGGCTGAATGTGATCTTCTCCCTTCTGCAATAGTACACATCATTATCAGGTGGGGATAACAGAGCATTTGGGAAAGGTTTTCAAATGTGCAAGAAAGTAGACAAGGTCCCAGTCAAGTAGGCCAACTGTCTTCTGTTGTCTGGGGAAAACCTCTCTCTGTCCCCTTTTCTCCTTTTTTCTCTCCCCTTTTCCCCCTCTCTCCTTCCTCCCCCTAATGGATTTTCTGGCTGTTTCTTTGAATAAAAAATTAATAATGGGAAATGCTTGTAGCTGGTCCCTGGGGTAGGATAGTGGCTAAGGATGTGAAAGAATGATTTGAACAAACAGTCTCAGGAGGATAAATGAAGTGCTACAAGTATGACTTCTGTAAGTAAAGGAAAAATATGTATAACTGAAAATATTTGCCTAGTTAAGCAACTTCTATAATATAACTTAAGCCACAGTGTTAGCAGCTTGGAATAGATTTTCAAACCCAGCCAGATGATGTAGGAGACAATATTTAATTTTCTAAATAGACATAGGATGTGTAGATGTCCAAATCACATGAATTCCTAAGGACAAGGTCTGTAGATGGCATTTGGCTGCCTGGAGATGTAAATAGGCTTCTTACGGGATTTTCAGAAAGACATAAGCAAATCAAGCAGCCAACTTGTTTGGATTTTAATAGGAGTTGCATACCTAACTTGCTTTTTATGCCTCCTCCTTTCTGCAGGGATTTACCTTCTCTAGCACAAGATAGTTCGAAAATGATACTTGGAAACATAAGTCACTTTGCTTATAGAAAAAGGTACCCCTGAGTTCCTAATAGCCATGCTGACAAAATGTCAACTGGAAAGCATACTTCCATTTCTCTGATACGGGTCGTGTAGCTGCTTGAAATACTGGCCAAACACTAGCCCTTTCTGCCAGCCCTTTCTGCCAGCCTGCCACTCGCTGTTCCAGGCTCTGAAAAGCAATCCATAAAGCTCAACCAGTGAAGGCTGGGCTGGCTTACATTTAACAAGCATTAAATAAGGAACTACTTTGATTTTCCTAGGCTAACACATGCTCCTATTCATAATGCATAGCTATAGAAAACTTCTAATTTAAATATGAAAAATGAGAATGGGAGATATTTTTGTGGCTCTTGCTGCTGTATTGTACTCTGCGTTGTTATGCACTCTGGATGGATTCTGCCTGCTCTTTATTTGAATGACCTTGCTGTCATGTTCTGAGGACCTTATCAAAGACCTTTGCCAAACTGCAATAAACCACAACCACGCTCCAAACCCTGATGACTGATAATCTTGGACGTGCAGTTAATTGGTGAGAACAACCCTCCGCAAGCCCGGAGGCAGGAGCAGGGCTCCTTCCCCAGCCCTCCTCTGCAGCACCTTGCCAGCGAACTCTGGGCACACAGGGAGTAAGCTCCCCTCCTCTTCACTGCCCCCACCCTCTGCTTTCTTTTGTTCCTCTATTTGTTAAGTAATTAATCTCATTCTGCTGAGATGAAATTCTTCTATTAAAAGGAAAAAAACCAACTTCAGTCGAAACAGCATTTGGGGGAGAGGAGGAGGGAGGGGGAGAGGAGTCCCCCTCACAGTTTGTTAATTGGTTCTTTCACCTGACAGTAGTTTGTGTCAATTAACTTGATACTCGGTGAAAGTGAAATTAATCCACCTGGGTCAAAAGCAGCTATTAATTTTTAATCAAAACAAAATGCTCACTCGACAGATTTGTAGCTCCACTTAGAATAAACAAGATACGCATGAGGTGGAATGTGCCACCAGGCTCTGCTCCACGGAGATGCTCCTGGGGATAATGTCTTTCTCTCCTGCAAAGGGCAGAGGTGAGGCAAGTCAGCTGCTAATGACATTCTTCTTCCAAAGAGGCTCTTTACCCAGTGTATGTATACCCTTTCCCCAATGTATGTCACCCCTGGAAATCAAAACCTTTCCCACAGCAGATTTGGGTGCCCTCTGTGCAGCAGGGCTGTCACAGCAACACCTGTGGAGGGGGTTAGGTACAACAGCTGCCCTACGGCTATACACTGCGAGATACCCGGACGCGCTCGTCCCCTGCCCCAGTACGGGCAGGCCATCCCTCCCTCTTGCTGCCTTCTGCGATACACCCAGACACAGTCACGTCCCTCCCCTCCTCCCCGTGACACACTGTGGTACACCTGGGCACAGGCGTGCTGAACTTTACAGTACATCCCCCTGAAAGCCTCTGCTCTGTGGCCTCTGTTTGACATGGAGAAGATGACTCTCTCATTAATAGACGATTAGCCCTCTTTCTGCTTCTTCCATGAAAGGGGACAGGGAGCAGAAAGCTGTCCCAGGATGTCTTCTATCCTGTGCACTAAAACAATGAGGGCAAAAATCTCATAGAAATTCTTTATTTTTAAAAAAACCATGATGCTCCAGGTGGCTAACTAGCCATCATATTTGGTTAGATTAATCTAAAAAGTAGTCAGAAGCAAAAAGGTTGGATTTAAGCTTGCTTTTGCATACGAGATGCATTGGGATTAGATGCTATTAATAATGAACTATGTCAGACCTAGCATTTACGAGTTCTCCTTTTATGCTGATGAGCTGAAGGAAGTCTAGGTGAAATAAGCTTGAGGTATGTACAGAACAGCCTACTTAGAATCACTGAAGGTGGTTTAAAATCCCTCTTTACTCTCCTCCTTTCTGTCTCTCTCTTTCAGTCTCTCCCTCCTGAAAGCTTCTTTCTCTGTTAGACTCTAAGGGAATAAAGTAGGAAAAACCCCACACGCTGAGCATGTAACAGCAGCTCTTGGACTGTGGCCTCAGGAGCTCTGGTAGTGCTCTGAAGAACAGATTATTTGAGTCACGCAAAAGGCAGTGTAGTAAGTCCAACCTCAGGGGTGGAGGTCCAAGGAAGACTGTGGAGTGAAATAGCTGGAGTCCTACTGACACCCATATTTCGTGTGTGTCACAGGTACCAGCAGGGAGGAAGCAGTCTCTGTTTTATACCTGAGGTGCTAAGCTACAGATGCTAAGGCCAAAGGTTTTTAAAAAAAAGTCTCTTGGCATCTGATTTTGTAGAAGGAATGCTCTATTGTGAGCCCCATTGGGCCTAACCCTTAAGAGTGCTAGAGATGTCCGCATCCACCAAATCATCTTGCAGATGCAAGTTGCCAGGTGAATTAAAATGGGACATAGTGGGACAGCTAAGTCACCCGCCAGTTGCATTTGGAGGAGCTGATTATTGTTCTCTAGCCAGCACAGTACACCCCATCTCTTCTGGAGAAGACGGATGGAAAATTAATAATAAACTGGGAATAAACTGGTCCTCGGAGGGTCCAGGAGGAAATTCCCGTAAGAACTCTGCAGCTGGTCCACTATGGTAGGAGTTGCGTGTGTGATTTTTCTCTCCTCTGAAGCGCTGGATTTCAGCGCTGTGGTGCATGCTGTGTAGTGTAACCAGCTCACTGTGTGGCTTGACCTTGTCCAGTGGAGGAATTGGCGGTGATTGGCATGTGTGCTGCCATTGCAATTAGCAAGCACTGAGAGATCTTAAATGAGGAGATGTAAGTCATACTGCACTCTGCAATGTATTACTCCTATTGTAAAGCGGCTCACTGAGACACCCACTCTCACAGCTCTTCTCTCTTTCTCATTACTTTGTAGACAATAAAAGCAAAATATTACCTGTTGGTTGTCAAGGTATCAAGCCTTAGAGGGGATTTTTTTCCCCTCTTTTTTTTTTCCTTTCCCCAAGTAATATCATGTCTTGGGATTTTCAGACACTAATTGGATTTTTTTTTTTTTTTTTTTTTTACTGTTGCGAATATCATTTTATGAGGTGAATATGTCTGCATACCTGAGTGCTGTGGGCAGTTTATACCTGCACAACTTGTTACCTGTTCTTGCACTGATTTGGCCAAATGGATCAGAACAGTACATCTATCTGAAGTAGTGTATTAATCGATAGTATATAGCAGTCCTTGGTGCAGTGGTACCATGATCTAGTATGTGACACTGCTCTTTCATGTGTTTCTCTTTCCAATATTGTAATTAAAGTAAATCACAACCTATGTGCTGGAGCTAATAGATATTTTTATTACACATGCTCAAAGACATAAAATGGTTGCTAGTTCTTCCTTCTCTTCCAGCTATGTCTGGTCCACTTAGCTGCCAGGATTGCCTAGAGAATGTATAACCTGGATTATTGTTAGGATTTTAACAGAAAAGAATATATTCTTCAGTGACAGGGAAAGGCAAGTGAGTGAAAAAGGAGTGACACAGTCCTCCAACGGGCAATGTCTCATATGCAGAGGATATTAATAGGCAACAGCGAGACAAGGATATAGTTCAGAGCATGGAGGGGCTGTGTCTGTTATACATTAGAAGTAATAGTAGTAGAACTACTAATAATAACAGCTTTATACAGGCAGACCGATTAGCTGGAACCTGCCACTACCCTTGATGTTCTTGTGGAAGGTGCCGCAAAACCTATAGTGAGCATAAACCTCCTGGCCCTAATTAGCTCCTAATTCAATAGAGGAGATTTTCAGCAGCAAAGGAACCATAAGGCTCAAGCTGGGATATCCCATGTGTGCTTCATCCAAAGGGAAACTGCCAAGTGGTGGGTTATCGGCACCGCTTCCTGGAGCATCCCTGAATCCACTGCTCTTTCATGTGCTTTCCAGGCTGATTCTGCCTCACCAGCATCGTGAGAGAAGGGTCTCAGCTGGTATGTTTGTGTGGCACACAAGGTAGCAAACCTCAGAGGGTGCGATGCACCTTTCTCTATGTTACTGTACTTTAGCCGTTCCTTGTTCTCATCTTTTTTGTCCTTTTTTTTTTTTTTTCTTTTTAATCATTTCTGGAGCAAAGTGTGAGGTTGGTAAACAGTGTGATACTCTGACAAGTGGAAGCTTACATTTCTGGTGATTTATTTGCATATCTTGTAAATAGGTAATCTTTTTTTCCCTTTCAAGGTGATGTGATTGAGTTGCAGAGAGATTAGGGAGCTTATCTGAACTCATAGAGGAAGTTTGGTGTTCTGAGGCTTAAACCTTCATAATCAGAAATGTTACTTCCTCCTGTCTCTCCCTCAGCTTATAAGGAGTAGCAAAGCCTTGCAACAACAACGTCAAGCACTCAAACCAATAATATGTATCCACACAAGAAGTCTGTACCCCAATCGAATAATATCTGTAATGACTTAGATGCAGGGTATAGCTGGGGATTAATGACTAACTGGCATTAATGGGCCTCAGATCATCAACTGCTTCTCTGTTGGTCATTAATCCCCAGGAAATAGTCCGTGTTGAAACTACTATTGCTTAATTAGAACATGGTTGGCCAGTTACAGCACAGCACTGTCTGTGGCTTTTGGGGGAATAAAAGGAATAAAATGTCCTTATGAACCTGTTGAGTATGAGATGGATCTTCTCCCATTTACAGGATGCATGCATGTGTCTAGAAACAGAGTGTATCCTCAGGGTTAGGCTTGATGGCGGATTGGCTGGACTCTGTCTCTTCATCCTTGGACGCTCTTTTTCTGGCTCAGGACAGCCTTTATTTCATTTCAAGGCAGATAATTCTATGTTCCTTTAGAGCTGCTGGTAAGGTCTAAATGACAGTGAACTGTATTTTCTCAGAGATGGTAAAAGTGTATTTTTTAATGGAAAATACCAGTTTCAAGTCACCTCATTTACTGTGGTGCAATAGCACGGACTCTCCCCTTTTTCCACGTTTCTTTTTTATTCATTCCGTTTTTCTTGCTAGTCTAGAGCCATAAGGGAAATACATTTCACCTGTAGTTTTCTGAAAAGAATAAAGGAGATTCAATCCTTTCCTAGCTTGGATAAACGTCCATGTGATCCTCCCTTACCTTAAGATATGGAAAAGAAAACTTCTCCTTTACGTTTCAGAAGTCTTTAACCACTGTTCAAGCCCCAGTTTCAAGAAGATATTGGGTCATTCCTTCCACTACGTCAGCCAAGTCAGTAGCAATATTAATCATTCATCATGTCCCCAAACAGCATAAGCATAGTTGTACATGCAAAAAGTCTGATCCAAAGCCCAGTGAAATCTTTCTAAGGTTTTCAGTGGTTTTGGATCAGGACCTAGAGGCACCTGGCTATCATGAATCAAGCTCCATAGTTTCTACCACTCTGTGCTGGGTATGACATTTGTGCTGTCCATGGGATCTATTGTAACTGAGATCACTATTCCCAACCTCAGGCTGATCTTTTGTTTTAATGTAGTTTGACGACCTAGGTATGCAGGCCTGTACTTCCCTGCTTTTCATTATCCATGAACAGCATTTAATGCCAAAACAGGGGGGGAAGACAAGCTTTTTCCACAGCCTTATGTGAAATACTTAACATTTAGACTTCTTTAGAATATACTACACACATTCCACTTTTACAGGACCAATATAACACTTTCAAAAGTTTTATGAATTCCAGGATGTAACCAGAGTACTTGTTAGCCTGTTTTGAATAAGCCATCACGGCTTGGCCCCGAAGCTGCATAGTTAGCAAATCCCTGCTCTGTTTATGAGCAGTAGTTTTGACCAGGTCGTTGAGAATGGAGTATGATCAATCTCCACACAGTCTCTCCACGGGTACGTCTGCCCAGTTCAACCTAGTTAAAATTTTAGGAGCAGTAAATGGGGAGATCATGAGTATGAGGTGATATTTTAATCTGTATTTCCAGGCTCCTTGAATCCTGCATCACCAGTTATTCTCTAAATGCTTTCCATAAGAGTAGAACTACACAGCTGCCAGGACAGCAACAAGTTGGAACCTGCAGCACATATCTATGGCAGGAGGTTATGGAAAGTGATCACAGGACAGTCTAATACTGCCTTCCATGCTGGCATCCACAAATGCTGTGACATTGCTAGAAATTATAATGCGATTTGAGAGCTGCACATATGATGATGGTAACATCTCTTGCGAGGCACACAAATATCTTGGAGTTTTATTTAAAGATTTGTAGGCACCAAGGAAAAAGAAACGTGTAGAGGTTGAGTGAAAGGTTGACCATTTACTGTGTAAAACACAAGTCAGGACAGGGTAACCAGAGGTTACTTGCTTTGTTTTGTGCGTCCCACACTGTTGTTGGAGAAACTGCAGAAGCTTTATACAGATTTTGTTTGAAAGTTTGATTGGGGTGATGGTATGCAACACCCTATTGCAGTAGAAGGAGGAGGTGTATTTATAAATCATAGTTACTTCTCCGGAAATATTTAGCATTTTATCAAAATCCTTAAAACCAAACTTCCTCTGTTGAAAACTGCCTCATGCTGTAACTTTTTCACTGAGAATTTGAGTCCATTATCTAATCAGAATATTAAGCAGTTAACAGATATGAATTTAATGTCTGTAATATAACTTTTAATTTTTAATGAAAAGGACCAGTAGCAGATGCTGCAGTGCAGAATTTCACAAAGTGTTCACTACTTTTGTGTAGCTTCCACAGTTCTAGTATTTAAACCAAAGTATGGCACTTTTGTCTTGTACGGGCAGGTGTGTAGTATGGTTGAAGCTCTTTCAGTGCAGAGCCAGTAAAGAATCTAAGCACCACTTAAATGTTGTTTCCAACGTAGTTCAGAGGTTGAATCTGTATTTAAATAATGCGCAGGTGATATGCTGCTCCTGTGGCACTGAAGAGAAATCCATCCAAATAGAAATAGTCCATAAATGGCTTGTTGATGACTTTATTCCTTTCTGCCTCCTGGCCTGTGGAACAGTCTTTATTTCATTCAACTTCTTTCTTTCATGTCTTACCATCCATGTCTTCATTAGAGTTAGGAGGAAGAAATTCAATATTTTCCTTTGAGATAATCAGGTCTTTGGACATTTTGTCTTCCCACTTGTGAATTGTGGCGCTAAGGGTCTTACATAGGGAATGTGAGGCCGCTTCTCCCAGATACTTTCTTACTTAATACTAACACTGTTGGAGACTCTGCCTGCTTGGCAGTGTTTTCCTCCAGCTGAGAGAGGTATATCCTTTAGCAATTTGATCATTTCTGTAGAGCATCTTGAGACTCACAGTCTGAGACTTTGATTGATTCCTGGTATTTGGGGTGGGCTGCAATTATGAGACAAGAACCGACCTGATAAATGGTCGATCTGGTTATCATTGCATTGGCACTCTTCTGTAGCTCATGTTTAGGAGTAGTGAACTGTAATAATGTAGCCCGCAGATCACAAGGCCCCCGGATCATTACAGTCAGATCTATATTTGACCAGCTAGAGCACTGTGTCCTAGCTAGCAATAGAAAGCATTTTGTTTAATCCATTTATATTGATGTAGCCAGGAGAATAAAGCATCTACAACTATCCTGAGATTATTTGATATTCTAGAAGCAACCTCTTTCACAAATTTATTTATGTTTCAGTCACACAGAAGTGGATCCTAGCTGGGAGACAGAGTTCTGTTACCCAGAATAATATCTACATTCCTAGTGAAGGAGACTGTGGTTTTTGCAAGCTCTTTGGGATGAGTTTTGTAATAACTTTAGATTGACTATAGCAGAATAGGACTAGAGACTCAAATGCTGCCAATACTAATCACTGTAAAAGTGGTGTTTTCTTTTTTCTTTTCTTTTATTTTTTAAAGCTATATATAATCAACAGCTCCTTGCATTGAACTTTCTGAACTGAGACAATATACGTAGATTTTTAACATGCCTCAACTTCGGCGTTGCTGGCACATTATAATGTGGTATTTCATTCACTGATGTCCTACTTTTTTCTTTACCATTTCCTCAACAATGATATCAACCTATTATAAGAATAAGAAAAGCGGAAATAAAAAAAAAATTCTTCTAAAACTGTCTTCTGATGATAGGCATTAACTGTGGAAGATAAAGAATGTTTCCTTTTTGAATACTAGGTGTTTGGGGCATGTGTGATCTTTTTGTTCAGTTTGTGAAGCAACTGATGTAGTAAGAGTCCTTATCCACAGCCAGGGTTCACAGGTCCAATCACAGTATAAAGAATAAATAGTGGAAGTAATATGGTGTATAGGATTTAAGTAGCTGTTGTGCTCTGACAGATCTCTCAACTTTCTTAGAGTGCCATTTGGGTTAGATTTAGTATAAATGCAGAGATGCACACATGAAATTTCTTACCATATTCAGGAGTCGCATACTTCTGTTGTTATCCTTAAAAAAAAATAGATACTCAAATCTAAGTGGGAAAACAGTAATTTTTATTTGATTGGGATTTTCCTTTTAAATAACTGTATCTCGTTCCTAGACATAGCTTTGGCATAGTTTGGTAAAGGTAAGTAATTTACAACAAGGCCCCTAATCTCCATTCCCTCACCTTTCCTCCCCGAGAAAACATCCAAACAAATACAAAATTGAAACGCCCAAACCCTTTACTCTGCAGCTCCCAGTGCCTAAAAAGAAACAATTGTGGCTTAAGGAATGAGATCCTAAAAGAAAACAGTGCAATAACTCTTCCCTAACTGAGTCCACTTCTTCAGCCACTGTCAATTACTCATATGAAAACCAATTTTAAGTGTATTCTTCAAGGTTAAATTCCCCCGAAGCTTGTGGACTGCTGCCAGGGGCTGTGAACCTTTCATGCAGGTCACCCGGTATCTGAATCTTCTGTTGCAAATCACTGCTCTCCCCATTACTCCTTTGGCATGTACCTGATTTGGTTGACATTTCCATAATTAATTTATAACAGCAATAACCCTGAGATAAGCCTATTTATAGATTTGTGCAAGCTGTATAAGACTATAGATAAAATCTTGGTTCATTAACATATTTAAAGTACTTGGGAGACTTTTGCCTGATAGTGTAGTTGGTGTGATTATCAAATTATACGACAAAAAGCTCAAGTGTTTAATGTGCATTCAGTGCCTATAAGATGGTTTCCACTTGAGATCACAAGGGTAATTCAGGGTACAGAAATACCGTCCTATCTGTTGACCCAAGTAGTTCTGTATACTGCCATGCATTGTGTAGTTCGGGAAGGCAATTTCTCTTTTTCAGATATTTCCTTTCAGTGAATTTATGAATTCTTTGCATCCAATTCTCTGCAGTTATTTTTCTCCTTCTGTCATTGACATCAGTGCAAAGTCAAGGGTAAAATAGTGCTGAATCAGAAATACACTCATTCAGCTCTCCCAGGTGTGAAAGTTATTTTATGGTTTGCATGCAAGAAAGAATTTGATTGTATGCATTTTTTTCTCTAAATCATCTACAATATCTAATTTTTTTTGTAACACAGAATGGGATTGCCTTTCCAAAAGTCACAGACAATCTGCATATGAAAGAATGGTTTATCTCTGTCTACATTGTGCATGTAGGAACTTCCAGAAGTACCCAAGTAGGCTGAATTAGACAGAACAAATAAAGGCTGTGGCAGCAGTACGGAAATTATGGGCAGTGAAAAAATGTTCAGTTGGTGAGTTAAGATAAAGAATAGAGAGGGCAAAATAAGTGAGGTGAGTGTTGCCTTTTTAAAAATATGACACAATTTCTGACATGGCTCGATACTGAAATACACCCCGATGAGTTCCTCCTGACAAGGACATTCCTAAGGTATTTTACCACAAACAAAAGTCTTGCAAGAAGACTTCAGTTTCTCAAGAGGCTGTACTGAAATGGAGATAAGAGCACCTTGCATCTTCCTGGGTGAGGAGCAGGCTGGTGCCTCTTGACTGGTTGCACTCGATGCTACTGATACTGTCAGATGTGCTCTCGGTGATTGATGGAGAGTCATCTTTTGTCCATCTGCACAGGTAATTGCAAATTTGCAGTTGGTTGTGCGACAGAGTTGTGCTTGTTACAGACCTTAAGATATTCAATTTGTAAACACTTAATAAAGCATAGCCTACAGTAGCTTGGCTAGTCTTATCTGTCAACCAAATCAAAATCAATATGTCCCTGGGGTATAAGCTATGATTGTCTGGGCTGCGGAGTCTAATAGGATTAAGTGTTTGGGACCCTATCTAACATTACAGTCCACAATCCTAGTTAGAGAAAGTTAAAGACCAGCTTGCCACTGTAGCAGGCATGATTGCTTAGGGGTCTGAAAAATCATTAAAGCTTGTCCTCTTAAACGTTGATTGTTCCCTAGTGATTTATTGACAAAACACAAAAAGTGCTCTATACTGCACTCTAATTATATGTATGAGGCTAGGAAATCTCATGGGAAATTAAATAAAATTTACAGCTTGATGGTTTTATGCTCTTGGGAGACATACCTTCTTAATAAGATCTTATAGCTGGGAATATTTATGAGGTTAAAATCTGTGGGCTTGAGCAAAGACCTAACCTTCTCAAAGGGAGGGGCCTTTGTTTTTTTCTTTCAGTAAGTAATTTCAGTGAAAAGCAAGGTATGCAAAAATTATAATAAGGGGATATAGTGTGAAGTACCACGTCATTATTTTCAATACCTGTCAATAGGTGGTACTTCAGAGGTAGAGAATGAAATAGGGCAGGTGCATGCCCTTTCTGACATTACGAAATTGGTGTGCGTCCGTTTGCAATCAGTTATCTGTGACATGCCTGATGTGGCCATGTGAGCCCATTCAGAAGCTGTGAAGCCAACTAACTACGGGCAGTCTAAGGCTTTCTAGCTTGGAAAGTTGTGAAAGTGATTTATAGATGTGTACATGTATACTGCTGTGTATAGTTTTCTCCTGTGAGTAAAGTAATTCCAAATACAGAGAGACTCCAGACTCATTATGCTCAAACCTGCAGATCTGCAGCCTGAGCCATTCTTAATGAAACTTGGGAGCCCAAAGCCCTTGGGCATGTGTAAAAATATTGTCTTGATATTTGGAAATGGTCAGATATTTCTTGTAATCATGTATGTTATTGGACTTTTTTTTTCAAATTGTTACTTTGAATCCAAATGGGGCTGAGTGAGAGAAGGACATCAATATGGCAATAATAGTGTCACCAAATTCCCTTATACGTGGATACTAAATTTGTACAGATTTAGCTGTATAAATAAAAGAAACGTGTCCTTTTCTCACGTGCTAGAGCAATTATGGGATAACGCAATTAGAATCAAAGGTGGTAACAAAATTGGTCAAAAATCCCTTGTGAAGTTTTGAATGTTTTATTAAGTGGGACCCTTTGGAAGTTGACCTAGTAGTAAAAACAAGAACACTTTCCTAGTGACTCTTCAATGTAAAGGATAATTAATATAAAGGACAATTCTCTCTAGGCCCTGAAGCAGTTTTTGATTAAGGCACTTAACTGGGACTTTGGAGAATTAGGTGCACCACTTGATTTTGATGTAGAGCAGCTTTGTGATATTGGGCAAAGAATCGCATCTCTCTGTGCCTCAGTTTCCATTTATAGATAGGATTGTGATACTTTCTTTATCTCCCTTTTCTGTTCATACTGTATTCTCTTTGAGGCAAGGACGATACGCCAAGCTCCAGCACACTGGGTCTCAGCAGGGGACTCTATCTGTTATTGTTGTCACAGCCACAACATGGGGGTTATCCTTTATCTCTGTAACTTCTGAATGTGTACAGTGATAACTCTCACCAACTTTTCCCTGCCGTCATCCTCCTCCTGTTCCACAATGAAAACGGAAACAGCTTAATCAGAATATGTTTGACAGGGATCTGCGAAAAAAAGATGCACACTCTCCCGGTTGCACGAGTCGATTGTGATTCTGTTGCTAATTAAAAAAAAAAAAATATATATCTTTCCTAGTGCCCTTTTGTGCCTTATGTTTCAAAAGGCAAGGGGAGGGCCGAGAGTGGAGAGGAAGCGTGTCACCTCCCCTCTTGTCTGAGAGATGGTGCCTAGTAATCCATGCTCTGGACTCTGGTTTCTCATCTCACTTAGCCGGTGCAAATCAAAGGTAGCTCCATTAAAATGTATGAAAATACTTTGATGCAAAATACCTTGACGTTAAATGTAAGGAGAATAAGCCTCTGTATATTAGCTACTCCTTCCTCCAAATCCTTCTAAATTCAGCAGGGCATGTGAATCAGGTTTGTGTTCCTATAAGGCTGCCTTTTCATGTAATATTTCCAATCATTTATCTAGCAGACTTGCCTAATTTTTTATCCCTCCACCCCACACTCCTCCTCCCCACATGCACACACCTTTTTTTTGTGCTTCTGCATACAATGAAATGTCTGATCAGTTCAGAGAGAGCTTAGAAAACCTCTGCCTGGGATGAAGGAGAAATTTATTAGTGAAAGACAAGACTCCCTGATAATCAGGGAGTATTGAAATCCCTGATTTAATTTGAATATGGTACGGAGCATGTCTCTTCCTGCCTTCATTACTGGAAAGTCTGTGCCTGATAATGTATCTTTTTACTTAAGGATATTATGCTGGGGAAAAAATGCTTGATGGGCCACTCTAGCTGAGGTGAAAAGGTTTTGGTATGTTTTAATAAAGATGGATATCACTAAGAATGTTTGAAATATGTGGAAGTAAGATTTGTTACAAGTTACAAATCAAAGCCTAAAAATGTCACTTATCTCCTAATGATACTTCTACACAGATTATTAATTTCATTTTAGGAGACCAATGAATGTTACATTTTTATGGCATTGATTAAATGTCTCACTGCCGTCCCCCCATCCATCCTTTTCATTTTCAAAAATCCATATCCGACTTTAACAAAACCCAGCTCATAAATTTGTGTTTTACTGCTCACCAAAGCAGAGTTGGATAGCAATCCGCCTGCTAACTTTGTATTTGCACTCCTCTTATCTCAAAGAATCACTGGCCTGGCTTTCTTTTTTTTCCTATACGAACAGTATTTCAGATGTGAAACATGTTTTTCAATATTCGCTCGCTATCTAACATCTAGAAATGTGTTTCGACGTAGGCAGCATGGCTAGCTCCACCAGGACTTTCAGAAAGGGGCACAGGAGGTGCTGCTCAGTGACTCAAGGAAAATATCTTGAAGAGAAATGTTTAGGTTGCTCCTGCATCTCCCTGTGGGAGCTGCACCTCCAGCTCTCCGGTTAC
This sequence comes from Gymnogyps californianus, assembly GCF_018139145.2. NCBI lineage: Eukaryota > Metazoa > Chordata > Aves > Accipitriformes > Cathartidae > Gymnogyps > Gymnogyps californianus. Next base: position 1,857,601 of record NC_059490.1, on the reverse strand, counting down.
AGGCGGGGATGCACCCTGCAAGAGAAGGTGTAAAAATCTCTCCCTTCACTGATTGATTTGCCGCTTTCCTGTATGTGTGTTGGCTGACATTTAGGCGAATTCCATAAGGTGCCAGACCTATAAAGACATTTATTACATTTTTGTTCTCCTGCAGACTTACTCTTGTAATAGCGTTTGAAGTTGTGTGAGGGAGAGGGACAGAAACTTCCCATCCTTTCTCCGCACTCGTTCCCCATCCCCTCTCCCTCCTGCATTACAGCTCGACCACTGGCCTTACCACTGCCCTATTTATAGTCTCATGATCCCAGGTGGGTAAAAAAAATGACCAGGAAAACAAATTAAGCTCAGCTCCAGTGAGAAGGGAGAGCCTTCATCTTAACTGTCCCTAACTTCCAGTACGCAGTAGGATTTGATACCTTGAATGCTATTGCGCCGCTGGGAACAAAGTCAAATTAGCAACAGTTCACATCCAATACACAAAATCTAAAGAGAGCAGCAATGTTCAAAGAGTGTCTAATTGATATTGATTTTCACCTGCTTGTCTTAAATGTTGCTTCTCTCTTTGAAATAAGTTAGCCGCCAGGCTCCGCGTCCCTCAGCGCTGGGGTGCGAGCGGAGGCTGCGATGCTGTGCCGACCCCTCCATGCAGGGGCTCTCGGGCTGCTACAGGAGGTGGAGGGTTGTCTCACAAGGTTTCGCTCTCTGGTTTTCTTAGGGTGCCGTCTTCATTAGGGATGATCACAGCTTTGGGCATGTTAGATATTATCCAGCCTCGGCTGCTGTTGTGAAAGGAACAGCCACAGCGCCAAGTCCCAGAATTAGCAATTGGACCCAGACAGTCCAACCAATTCACCTCCCCAGCAGATACATCTTTGGAGATGTTGCCTGTAGAGACAGCTCAAAAAATCTGAAGTGGTCGGTGCTAAGCAGCTCCCATGTGAACCCACAGGCCAGATCATAGGAAAGGGCCAAGCATGTTGAGCCCTCTGTCAGCCCCGTGCCCAGCCGAGGTCCTCGGGGCTGTCCTCACATTCCCCCAGCTCAGTGTCCGCAATGCCCGTGGGGAGAGGCTGTCTGCCTGCGGGGAGGACGTGGCAGCACACACCGTCGTCATGGTCCCTTTTCCCCTCCTCCCTCTTCCCTCACGTCGTACACTCAGACACATGGGATGTTTCATAAAGAAAAAATATGGCATGTTTACAGAGAGAAATTTCAAGAAGTGTTAATTTAATATGCTAAAGTGTTCCCTTCAGCATTTTACCTTTGTTGTTGTTTTCACAAAACAGCCAAGACTAAATAATGAGCCCAGAGCTGTGCCCTTTGGTAGTGTGATACCTCATTACCCACGAGCGGCCTCCATCTGCCCTCATGGCTGCACAGGGAGCCATTACGATTATGATGGAAATCTCAGAAGCCATTACCAAGATGCAACAGAGGGCCTACTGCAGACAGCCTAATGGACTAATTTGTAATTGGGAGAGGGAAATGACTTAGCGAGCTCAGGCTTGGTTTTGATGAGTGTGGAAGTGCGCATGCTAAATGTGATAAATGAACAGGAATGCTTGTTTGCGCAGTGGGTTTTACAAGGCCTTCAATCTCTCCTGGGGATTGGAGGCGTGCTGACAAGTCTTGAGAAGCGAGGAGGAAAGGGCTCAGGGGAGGCGAGGAAGATGCAAAGAGAGTAGCTAAGGATAAATCGGTGAGGAAAACTAATGGCAATAAAAACCCAAGGAAATGGCTGTGTCTGCCAGGAAAGCAGTAATTAGGATGCTTTTTGCGTGCATATCTTTAGCCATTAAAATCGAAAATGAGAGTGCACCATGGCATTTGCTAAGTTAAAAAAGAAGAAAAGAAAATCCCACATAGAATAAAAGGCAAGCAGTGTTTTAAAACTGCAGCTTCTGTCAAAAAGTGCAGCCAGGTTTGTGATCAAGCCCATTTGTTTAGCGCAAAGCGGTTAGATACCACTGGTATGACAGATGAAGAGATTCCTCCGCTGATGATCTTTCACAAAGCTGTGCCCTAAGAGAAAAATTCGATTGCTGCTGCCGCACAGTGTGAAAGTCCTGCGGTGCCTCTGTGTCAGTGGCGTTGCCCTTGCAACACACGAAGTTAGAGAGAGAGTCAAGCATAACTGTCCCCATTGAGTACGTCCCTCTCCCAGCATCATGGAATCTGGTTCTTGGTTGTGACCGAGCTGTATGGAGACTTAGGTTGCATTGGTTTGAGTTTTGCAATCTGTGGGAGACATCATGCAAATACATCTCCCTGGATCTGTCCTTAAAAACGGGTTTTGCCTGGAAGAACCTTTGGGGTTTTTTGCGCTCAGTCTGTTACATTACTGCCACGCAATAGTGCATTGCCTTGAGTTTCATATAGGATCTCTAAATCATAAAGATTGCCTCGAATATCACGTGTACATAGATTCAGACTGCATATGGGCCAGACGTTTGGTTTCCTCCTGTGGTTTCAGTTTATACCGGGCCAGGATTCACGCCAGTCACTCTTAGTTTGTTCTTAGGTGAATTTTGTAAGGCTCTTCAGCACCTTTTGCTGTGATTAGAGTTCATTTCTCTCTGTTTTAACATCCTTTGCCTATTTGAGGCATATAATAGGGGAGAGTGGTGTGAGCACCTCTGCGTGGCAGTGTTTTGAGAGGGTGGCACTAATTTTCTTCCCAGGGGAAGGCCCTTGGCCATTTAAGACTTCACAAATATTCACCACCATTTAAAAATATATCTGGATGTGTATAGATAACCAAAGAAAATGCAAAGTAAAAGTAGATGGGTAAGAAACGTCCAATAAAGAAACACGTATGTGGTGGAAATACCCTGCATCAAGTCCAACAATACGATTTTATTTGTTGTTTGTCAGCTACTGAGAGAAATGCCAGAATCGCTCAGACTCGCTGGACATTGCAATGCATCTAGTGAATACATTACAATAACGTTTGCATTTTTAGTCAAATGGCACAAGATTTTTTTCCTCCCCTTCTCTTCCTTTTTCTCCCCGAGAGCATGTAATGTAACATTATTGCTAGACAAGGAATCATTTATGGCATAAAGTTGCCTTGCTTTAAGACACTAAAGGTGCAAACCATTATCTGTTATGAGCTATAGACTTTTTCAGTTTACATACATTTATCATATTGAAGGGCAGATAATAGGCTGCCATTGTTTCTGGCACAGAGAATATAAATAAAGCCAACTGCCATTCAGCGGGCCAAATTTATGTATGTATGTATTTGTTTGTTGTGTTTGTTTATTTTTTGTTCTTGTTTGCAGACTAAATAGGAAAAACAAGAGCAGAACTTTTGTTCTTCTAGCCTGTAAATACCATGGTTATCTCATGGAGTAAAGTCAGGGTTTATGAATGTTTGCATTTGTGGCTGATCACTCATAATGTGAATAGTGTGTTTTGACGAGGGTGGCAGCATGTGTCTCCAGAGTGCTATTCGTGACTTTCTGACCCGAAGCGAATCATTTAATCTCTGAATATCTCTTGACAGAGTTTACAGTTCCATCTGTAAATAGGGTATGTTAACATTGTCCTGCTTGGAAGTCTGTCATGAGGCTTTAATTCATCAATATTTGTGAAACACTTTGAGCTGCCATATAAATACAAGTCATTAATATATCTTATCTAAAAATCTATTTAGGTTCAATCTTAATACAGATGTGTTTTAGATAACTTTGTTCTGTTGCTAACAATCTTAAAGAATCATTCCAAAAAGAGTTTGTGAAAGGGTCTACTAAAGTTGAGTCCATCTTAAAAAGAAAATTTAAATCTCCTTAATGTTTTGACTGCGCTCATAAATGAGGAATGTTGTTCTGCAGTAATTCATACCAGATCTGTGGACACACAATCACATGCTTTTGTATTGACCAAAGCACACAATATGGAATGTACACCAGCTTCATGGTTTTTTTGCTGGCCTTACGCAAGCTGCAAGAGGACAAATAATGTAATTTGGTTTTGAAGACCAAAGAAAAAGAAACTACTTTCTTCACAACTGCACTCTGCTTTAAAACAGTGGGACATTGTACTTGAATAAGACCACAAAGATGGAGTCTTTAGGTAACAATAATGGGAACTTGCTCCCTCTGTGTGCTTTACCTGTAACTATTGCCACTTCTTCCTTGCTGTCCCCACGTCACTTCCTGGCTTTTCTTCTTGTTAAAGCCAGCCCGGATTCTGCAAGTATATGCTATTGTCTTGGATGGGGTATAGGTTTCATAAAAGCCGTATAATTGGGGCCCTTATCTATAAAGTCTTCAGTGCCTAAAGCCTCCTCTTTAATGCTCTGGCTACGCTGTGCCTAACACAATGGACCTCTAATGAATATTAAAAATAATGTTAAAAATAAAAATGGAAAATAGTTGATTGATCGAAATATGTACATGGAAGCCTGAAAGTTAGATTTAGCCAACAGTATTCAACCTCATAATTAAATTACTTGTAAATACGTATGGACATATTAATGCCTTTACTATCTGATTTCAGAAGATTCAGAGTGCTCAAGAAAATAATGTTAATGTGAGTAACTTTTTGTCATTGAGTGGATACGTTCAACTAGAACTGCCAGACAAAAGGGCTCTCTTATGAGAGCTCTGAGAAGTTTGTGCATATGGGAAAAGCCCTCAGACACTGCATGTCATTCTTTCACTCGCCTTTTCCCCTCTCTACAACTTCGTCTTTCCATTATTTCTGCTTTCCTTCTTTCCTGTCCCTAGAACAGGCTTGCAGCCACCAGTGGACTAGAACTGCTGTGTTACTATTTCCATCTCTCTCTCCTAACAAGTGGAAAGCAAGAACAATACCATACAGATCTTCACTCTGTGTAAATCTGCAAAAATCCTAATGAGCTTAATGATACTATATTGATTTACACCAAATAAGAAATTAGTCTCTCATCGTTGCAGACTACACAAAAGCATGAAAACATCCTTTTTACTAGAGTCTTGTTCGCATATGTGTTTATTAGCATTTTCTCCTTTCCTTTTAGTTCTACATTTTACTATGAGTGTCAAGACCCTTGTTAGTAATGTGGAGATTTATCTTGGCCCATTTCCACGGTGACACCTAAGAAAGAGTCACTTCGAGGCGCTGACCTGTCCTGTGTTATTTCATATGTGTGAAACATCAACATTTTTACTCCTTTGGTGTTTCCTCAGAACACAGAGGTACATAAATGGTTGGAGTCTTTAATAAATAGACATGTGTGGGTGCTGTTTTTATTGGTAAGATGCCGGTGCGATAACAAAAGCATCACAGTTCTACAAGGCACCTGGGAGCAAGAAAGGGAGAAGGAAAAGAGCTGCACAGTATAAAGCAGTCTTTTCTCTCATAAATAGCTGGCTGAAAAATAACTTGGTGAAATATAAAAGTATGACAGTGTAAATGTGTATGTGTGTGCATATGTGTGTGTGAGTGACGGTAGGTCCAGCAGAAAACTGGCTTTGAGACCTAAATGCTAAACTACCTGAAGTGGAGAGGTTATAGTTTATTCCCAGCTCTGCTTACTGGGTCACAGAGAGCAGCTGGAGCAGAAAATTGTATGCAGAAAGGAGCGAGAGGCTGCGAGGATGAGGCCGAGGGGTAGCGCTAACGCCAGCGGCTGGAGAGAAGTAAGCGCTGAGTAACCTGTACATGAAGCGTGCTTTCCTGGTGGTGCGCTGGTGGAAAGCCTGGCCAGAGGAAAGGACTTGTAGCAGTGTTGAACTGACTTTCAGAGAGAGAGCTAGCAAAATGTCTGCGTATAGATAGTAAACTGACTGAAAGGGTAACACAGATAGGAAGTGTCTTCTGCAGATATTAAGTATGCAGGCTAGAGGAAGAATGCACTAAGGGAAGGAATATACATTTTTAATGACTGCAAATGGGATAGATCTCAATGTTACATTTCTTTTGTAAGACAGCAACTCATTTACCAGTGTTGGAGCGTTTCTTCCACACAGAAATAACAAAAGGAAAACTTGGGTTGTTACCACGCTTTCCTGAATTAGCATGTTCTATAATTGTTTTCCAGGTTGTGATCTGTTCTTGTTGCAGTTAGTAGCTTCAAATACAAATTACAAACCTCAAAGTTTTGCAGTATATACTGAATGTAGGTGATATGCATATATTTTCCTTTTTTACTCATTTAGACATTTTGGTACATCCAGGAATCGGAATAGCAGACAGGTCCTTTAAATGAGAAGGGGAAATGTGAGGTGTGTAGGAGAGGGAGGGCCTAATTTTAAGTGCTAGTCAACTGCAACCACTGATAATCTGGAGCCTGTTCAAACCCATTTAGAGAACCGTTGAATTTTTAAGTGCCTTTTGATTCTCTCTTTCATTTATTTTAACTGATCTGCAGGGATTAGGAGCTTGGTAGGGGAACACCATAATGCTTGCCAAAATGTGTGAATAATTAGAACGCCAACGATGTGTGCCAGATAGGAGGGGAGTATTCACACTTCTGATTAGATTCACTGAAATACTGTTGTAAATCATGGCTGCCAAGGTAACTTAGAGCTGTGTTAAGTTTCTGCTGCCACAGGAGCCAGCTGTGGTGCGGCAGAGAATCTGTCTGCCTCCAGCCGTAGGTGGGGACATTTTGAGTAGATGATTTATTTTGCTGTGAAGCAGGAAGGGCAGAGATTTGAAGGTGTGGTGTCACACAGATTGTGCAAACAAGCTTTAGATACTAACACCTATATGCTTACTATTGAAAATCAGGTGAATAGAGGACAGGTTACTGTTCAAAAGCTGTAGATTCACCAGCGTTATGGGAATCTTTGCATTTCTCAGACCAGACTTTTGACAAATGTCAGTAGTAGCTACAGTGGCCTAGAAGAAAAAAGAAGTGATATAGGGTTTATCTGGTATCCCTTTTCCTAATCCATAACCCTCAGGGAGTTGCAAGGAAGAACAACCTCTCCCTGATGCTCTGCAGCACTCCTGCATACAGCCAAAGTGCAGTCTTGCCATCATGGTCCTGCCTCTCCGCTGCCCTGTGTTTACCCAAGGGCTGCCTGAAGCGGCTGGTGGCCACCAGATTGCAATGCTCAGCAGGTATTTTACAGGCAGATTATACTATTGATGCAGAAAGTTGATTAAACTCCCAGATATCATCTTTAAAAAAAAATATATATATAACTTGTTCATAATTGTGCCTTTCCTTTCATGTGATCCCATTTCCACGCATTTGGTCCCAAAGGCAACATGCATCAGCGTCAAAAGGAGAAAATGGGAGTCTCTGTTCTCAAATGAGGGGCTGAGTGAGTGCTAGAGCTCACTGGAGCATTAAATCACACCTACACGCAGTTCAGCTCGCCCCTGTGATCTTAACAAGTGCTACGCTTGCCAAGGAGAGAAAGCACACCTCAAAGTTAACAGATAGAAATTCCATGTGAATGAAGCATCCCCAGGACAGTAGCTCGTACAGTCTTGAGGAGCTCCAGCTATCATGTTGCCCTTGGACTTTCTGGTTTGGGAGATGGTGCAGGACATGTCTGTGCTGGAAGGGCTATGTCTGCTGACTCTTCAGTCAGCCTCCAGCAGCACTGTGTCCTGAGCGCCCCACTCCAGGCCAAAATAACACTGTCTGCACATACCTCCCGGATCTCCCTCCTTCTCTTCCGTTGGAGTGTACCTGCGTGAGGAGATGTAAAGCTCAACAGCAGCAGAAGCAAAGTCACATTTCCCAGTTCCTGATGTCTCCAGCCCGCTTCCTCTGTCAGATTGGTAAAATGAGGCAGGCCCAGAGGCAGAGGTACTGAGTCCGCAGCTTTTTTTCTAAAACTGCAACATCCAGTATGGATGGGTTGGGTGCAGGCTGCAGGAGGTGGAATAGATGGCGGAAGAGATTTGGGGGGGGCAACCTTAGCATGGATTCACATGGTATTTTCTTCTTGTCTGTAAAACACTCTAAAACTGTTCTTACAGCCGGCATAGCTCTATCCAGAAGTGTAATAGTGGAAGGTATTGTCGAGTCAGGGCATCATTCATGGTAAAGGAAAGTGCAAAAATCTGGTGAACAGCATAAATTAGGGACTTACATGGAAGTGTTTGCAAGATTTGATTGAAAGGAGGGGAACTTTGTGTTGCTATTTGAATGATTTAGAATTTGTATTGATTTTGCCTCCCTTTCATATGAAGCTTTTGTTTCTTTTGCTTTTAAATTGTCATTCTTTAACCACGGTCAGTTTTAGTCATGCCATTTTCCTATTTTAGTATGCCATTTTCCTAATTTCCCTTTTTATAAATGGATCGCTTCAAACCCAAAAATTTTGAACAAATAAAATTATTTCGAATTTATATCCATCTTTCAAAAAGTCTTTTTAAAATAAGAAATGTTTGTTATTCTGGTGTTTGCAGAAGCTAATGTAGCACGTATGAATAGGGCAAGGTTTCTTCTGCTGTAGTAACAGCTTTGTAGATCAGTGCAGTGTTGTCTGGAGATGCCCTTGTTTCTCTCCTCTGTGAGACAGAAACCCCCTTTGAAGTGAAGCAGCAATACAGAGTACAAGGGTAAAGGATCATGAAACAGGACATGACAGAGGATGGCTTGTAACCCAAATGGAATGGAGAAAATGAGGAACACATGAGGAATGTAAAGAGAGGGGAGAGACACATCAAAATCACCTAACCATCTCTGATGTCTTTAGAAATGGAGAGAGACAGAAGAAATAATATATATGACTCCCTTTAAATCATAAAAACTGTTTTTCACAATTCAGTGGAGGTATGAAGGAGATTTCTGTGGAAGGCTGTGATCCTTGTAAAGTCCCTGTGAATCGCTCAATGCAAATTAACATTTGGCAAGGGGAAGAAAAAATACCTTCAGCATTGCTTGGCCTTTTAACTACATAGACAACTTGTTCGCACAATGAAAGTGTTCCTCTGTAAAAGGTCACAATCAATATTTGGCATCTTTGGTGCGATGTCCTCTCTCCTTTGTGTCTGATGTACCCAGTTTTACCTGTCAAAACCAGTTTAACAAATTGCAATTTGTCTTGCTGTTGGAAGTCAAGAGAGTCTTTGCTCTCCTTTGCCATTCCTACCCTTCCACCCCTGCTGCAGGTGCTCTGAGCGTAGGGTTATTTTTTGTGACAGGGCACAAATAGCTTGAACTGGCACACAAATATTTGGATCAGTTCAAATTTTGTATCCAGACGTCTGACTTCCGATGGCAATAAATTGGTGACAGGTTTTCCTGTTTGACTTCCTGCCTTGATGTTGTCCATCAAAAGAAACTATTCTTGGTAGAAGTCTGTTTAAAGACATTTTTTTCCTTTGCGAATCTAACAGACTGAGTGTTATCAGAGTAGTGAGGATAAGAACAAACTGTCCTCATGAACAGGTGAGTGGTAGGTGCCTTCGGGTGGATGCCTTCTTCCAGCAGTCGTTGACAGGATGCTGGGCTCGATGGACCCTTGGTCCCACCTCCAGCAGCTCCTATGGTGCATCTTCCTCATTTTCCGTACTGCTCCACCTGAAAGGGTGGCTGGGAATTCTGAGGTACTGCTGCTTCTTGGAAAAGAACTGAAAAACGGTGCTTTAAAACAATTTTTTTTAATTGAATAAATGTATACATTGCAAGAATCTGCCTTACGTATTTCAAAAGATTTATGGGTATGAGTCTTTTCTGCCAGCCGTATAAATTAGTGGTTTTACTGCAGTTGCGCTGGTATGAGTTAATCCTAAATGAAGGAAGACTCTGTGCCCTAAGTGTGTAGCATTTTTAAAAAGAGGCACGAGGGTGACATTTCTAACAAAATCACTTTTAACAACTGGATTTTACCACTGCCACATTTTGAAACCGCAGCTCAGCCTCTGAAATCCTGTTTTATACAGGAAAAGGTACTTGCTGGCCTGTCCACTCACATTGGCAGCAGCGTGCGAGTCGCTAAGGTTGATAGAGCCTAGGGCTTTGCTGGTGGGGAATATTTTCCGCATCCCATCTGCATCCCTGTAGAACTTGACCATTAGTCAGGCTACTTCTAAATGATGCATCTCTTTTAGAGATTTCTGCTGATAACAAATGAAAGAGCATTTTTTTTCCTTACCTCATTATGCAGGCAGCTGTGTGACAGCGTTCTGACAAACTGTGTTATCTCAGGCTTCCAGCTGCAAGCTGTTCTCATCAATACTGCTGTGAACTGTTTCCTACTAACCCTTTCGCCTTTATGCCCATTTTTATCAGAATTTAATTTTAATGTGAGGACAGCCAAATATAATGCCAGATGTGGGAAGCAGATAGTTTCCTTTGTGTAAGAACATAGCAGGGGAGGTCTTCTAAAGGACCAGCCACACGGAGTGTGGAGGGACTGTGCTGGAATCATTATGTTTGATTCCTGTGGATTATTATTTTTTTTATTATTATTATTATTATTCTGAAGTTGCCATTTCAACCTTTCCTCACATTTGCCTTGGCACTGAACTGGAAAGAGAAATTAAACAACAACAAAAGAGGTATAATTTAAAAGAAAATAAAAAAGGAAATGTGCATCCCTTGGTCCATGTTCGCGGAGTGCTGGAAGGTGCTCAGTCTGCTTTTCTGTTGACTCCTTTCAGCTGTTCTGATGTACCAAAGAGAACTGCAAAACAGCTGCAGGAAAATCTTGTTTGGCATCTACTGAAATTACTATGTTTGAAAAATGTGACCTCATTCCCTGAGGTAGAGCACCCCAACCTCAGTTAGGGAAGGTACAAGCAAATCTGTGTATGCTCAGGATACAGAAGGATAGAATACATTTCCCTGTAGCACCGGGTTGTTTTTGCTTAGTTTACAGCACAAACAGAGCTGTATTTTGACAGATAGGTTGAATATTGTTGAAGAATCAGTTCCAGTTTTGCTCAATCGCAAGTGAAAAGAGCCAAGCCAAAAACAAGCTGCCCTTTGCAATTTTTATTCTAATAAGCAATGAAAAAAGTAGTTTGAGAGAGGAATGCCCCTTTATCCTCTTATTTTAGTCATCATTCTGATCGTCATAAATAATACCTTCATGCTGAGGCCTCCAAACTTGTTTTGTATTTACTATTACCTGCAGGAATTTCTCTGGCGAGGCTGATTTAGGTGTGTCAGGCTCCCCATCTCCCCCAAGCCATAGCACAAAACAGCCTAACACAGCTCGTGTACACATTTTATTTTGGGTTGTTACTTCCCAGTGGGGTATTCTACAATTAGCACTAACCTCACTAAATGAGTGGCGTGTAGGATCATGTTTGACTTCTTGTGACCCTGTAGCTTTTAAAATGATTTTAACTCATTTATGAGATTGAGCAACTATTTGTTGCACTTTAACAAATGAAGTTACAGTCCCAAAAGAATTAGTTTCATGCTCTTGAGTGGTACAGTAATTTATTAGTCCAAGAATTCTAGTAATTTAGTACTCTATTTTAAGTAGTTCAAGCCAAATTAATAGGATAGTTTTCTTGCAGGAGTAATGTCATCTATACCTATATATAGAAAAGCTATCACGTTAATTAGGTTTATATTCTTTTAAAATAGACACATAGATGTGCACACGTTTGTGTTGATGTAGGTACTTAATGCAGGCCCCATTGGCCCAAATTACTGCTTTGCTCTCGCTGTTTTACCCTCTCACAGACATGTGCACACATGCTTTTAACCAAGACAAAGAAAATTCAGTTGTGTCTAACAAGGAGAGTGGAAGAAGATGTAAGTTTATTGAATAAGGGGGAAAAATCACATTAACCCCATAAAATACGCAAGGTACACACTTGGAAGACCTTCTTTAAAGCTATTGTGGAAAAATATCTGTTCTTGTCAAAAGCTGTCCTGCATTGCTAGTGAAAAGGTATTAGGTGCAGGTGTCAAACATGCCTAATGAGGCATGAGGAGTCGACAGCAAAATAACAGAGATTATAGGTACAGAGGGTTGTGAATGAAGTGTGAATAGCAGCCTGGATGTATGACTGACACAGAAAAGAGGAGAAGACAGGCAAGAAGAAAGAAGATCCATCACTCACTTAAGGAGAATGGACATTTTGAATCACTTGATTGATATCTTCCCATCCAGTAATCCTACAACTTTTAAGATCTACATTTAAAAATAACCTAAATTGTTCCTCCAAGAAATCATGAGTTTATTATAGGTCTTCAGGGTATTTTGCCTAACTCTGAGAGCAGAGGAGAAACATAATGAATGGCTCTGTGTGTGTGTATTAGTACATAGAAAGTTCGGGCACACCAATATGCTTTGTCAAATTAACAGCCTGTTTATGAAGTGAAAAAAGATTCAAGTAACAGTATTTAAAACCAAAACTCTTACTCATTCCATTCATAATCTAGAAGTAATTTATAGTTAAAATGTATGTAACAGCATCTCCATTTCATCTGGAGGCAAATACGAAGGCCAATTTTTAAGGAATTGTTTCGGGGAAAGTTGATGTTCCTGATTTTTTTTATTGCCCAGCCCTCCTCTCCATCTGTTGCTTTCTTCTGTCGGATGGAGTCAAAAAGTCTCTTTATGTCTAAACCATAAATCTAAAATGCTTAAGATATGAGTAATTTCATAGATGAAATTCCAAATGTTATTGGTGTCATGAAAATGTCTGGACAGCTAATGTCAGAGTTAAGACCTTATCCCTGATATATTTCCATCTGAACATAAAACTCCATGATAATAAGCTGTTGTGCCTTTCTTTGGTCTCCATCTAAATGAAACAGCAGGGTAATATTTAAAGTTTGTATCAGGGAGACAGAATACCTTGCCTCTTGGCTAAGAAAAATAATTATCCTGCTCAGATAATTCATGCTATTGGCACATTCAGAAACAGCCTGGGGGCTCAGTCTTGCTTCCTTTGAACTCGGTGGGAGTTTGGGGATTGACTTGAATGGGAGGAGGTCCTCGGTCTCTGGGAATATATTGTACCATCCAGGTCTTTTTTGGGCTGTATATTACCACTCTGAGTATCCATGGCCAAATGCAGAGTCTTAGTTACAAGGCCCGTTGTGTTTTCTTTGCCGGGTAAAATGAGCAGAATCTAAACCTTAATGGATTGACATGGGACGAGGGGGGAAAGGCAGAGAAACCCAATTTGTCCTTAACTAAGCAACACAAAAGGATTGCTGTGACCTCTGCTAAAATCAGGTAGCTTCTGGCTCGTTTTGCCAGACTGCTGGGAGGGAGACACATCCCTTTATTTTCGCAGTTATGGAGAGGGCAGTTTGGTGCAGCCTTGTCTGGTCCCAGCGTGGTGCCGGCGCTGCTCCCGCGGCTGTGGGGTATCGGTGCACATCCTGCACTCGGATGCAGCCGGGAGTAATTGCCTGATTGAACGTGGCAGCAGATGGCTTTTTTCCTCCCCCCTTTTCCCTTCAGGTTTTCAATACATGAATAACAAAAGTTATTTAAAAACAACAACAATAACAATATCAAAACCCCCCAACCTACATCTACAGGGAATTGTTTCCCCTCAGGATAGATAGATATATAAATGAAGTAATAGGTAGACCTCCTCCATTTTGGGGAGGTGGGGGGAGTGTTGACTGCTGTTTGCTTATACCCCAGCGGTGTTAACAAGCGGTAGATTGTTAGTGACAATCACACACTCTCTGGCACTTAAAGCAGAAGGCTTGATTTAATCGCAGAGCTGTCATTTATTATTCTGTTGTGCTATTCCACAGGGGGAAACGACTGATCAAGCGCCTGCTCCCCAGAGCAGAGGGCTCTTTTTTTTTTTTTTTTGTTATGTCTAAATCCTCAATACAAATTGCAGTATTTCTGGACTCCCAGCGGGACCCATTAGTGCCTGTGGGGCATTAAAGATCATTAATAGTGCTGTCAGATGGGGAGAGAGGGAGAGAGGGAGGGAGAGACAGAGGAAGCTAGCAAGCCAGCCAGTTGCTTAGCTTTCTCAGAAATCGGAAATTAATACATCTGCTTCATTAATACTGGCCTGTGTTTGATGTTTGTTAGCTGGCAACTTTAATGATGTAGGTTAGCACCAGTCGGGCGCTTGCATGAATTGGATTCTTTCAATTACCTAAAGTTCCTTTTCCCCATCCTCCACCCCCCTCTTTCTCTGCCCAAAAAGTCAGCCCTTAATTAGCAACTCTAAAAGAAGAGGAAGAAGCAGGAAAAAAGGCTGGGTTTTTTCCTTCCCCTCCCCAAGTGTGACAGCCATGATTTGCAACCTTGCCTGTATCCCATTAACTGTAGCTCTCTTCCAAGCATTTAACTGTATGGTAATCGAGAAGAAATGTTTTAATCACTGTGAACAACATGTTAATCAGTGCTGTGACTGAACACTAGGTATTAATTGGGTTAGGGTAAAGTGCTAATGTTTGCATCCAAGAATGCTGCTATCGAGTGCAAAGAAGACACAGATTCAGTGCTTTTGGCAGCTATTAAACTCAAGGCGGCTTTGACTGGCAGGGTGACAGGGAGTAAGGATTGGGTTCAGCCTAACCAGAGCATAGATGGAACTGCCTTGTGTCCCCAGCCTTCATCTCCCTTCCCTTGACTGGCTGTTGTGGCCAGCAAAGTTTATCCAAGACTTCTATTATTCTTCTCTTCTTCTCACAGACTCAGTAGCCACCCCCGTCTTTGCTTGGATGGGTCCTTGGGCTGAGGTCCTTCTTGCATGGTTTGTGGATCTTGTCCAGAATGTGCAAGAGCAGTCTTCTCTAGATGTGCTCCATGCACTGATCTTACCTCACTGATCCCTGTGCATCGTGTAATGTCCATTGCTTCAGGCATTTCAGAATGGAGGTCTGTGGGCTATATCCAGCCTGCACAATGGTACTGAGATTGTCTAGTGAGAGTCAGCATTGCTCACCTAACCCATGGCGTCTGTTCCCCTCAGAAAATCTAGGTAAGAGACCCAGCCTGCGGTTGCGTCAGGAGAGAGGAAAGCTGGGTTGGCTATCAGTAGCTGGCAAGGTGATGCTGCAGCCTTCTGGAGAGCTGCCCAGGAGAAAGGCAGAAGGCATGACCTGAGGTTTTGTGAAGACTGTAGTAGGTAACACCCTCGTCCTGCTGTAATGCTGCTTCTGCCTGATGTCTGGATTATGCCTTGAGACTGTCACTCCCTTCCTGTCTTCTCCTCACTCCCAGAGGTTATTAGCTGGTAACCGCACTCTTCCAGACCCGAGAAGCCGTTGCATTCAAGGAACTTCCATTGAAAGCACTTGCAAAGCAAGAGAGGTGCTCTTCCACCTGCAAGCTGTCATGCAGGCAGCGTGGTCAGCAGCAGGCTGAAGTTGGGTCTGATGGGACCACGGCAGTATAGAAGCAGCAGTAAAAATAGGAATGAATTTCAAAGGCAAGATAGATCATCTCTGGAGTGGGTTTTGTTTTGTTTGTTCCCCTTGGTGTAGTTTCGAAGTGCAGATGCAATGGCTCAATATGAAAAATTAATTGTTTTCCATGAAGAATCCACCACTAGTGGAAGTCATTCTGTAAAATGGTCCAGCAGTAGCCATTTATACCAGTGACTGATTTATGCTGTTTAAGAAAGACACCTCTCTTGTTACTCAATTAGCCATGAACCATTTGCAACAGGGATACTGGGGGATACAACATGTATAAAAAGAAAAGACAGATTGCTTTGGTTTTGGCAATTGCCTTCTCTTTAGGGCTTAAACTAGACTAGAGGAGATTAGACTAAAATCCAGAAAATAATTTCTATTTTCCTCATGTCAACACCACCTTTCCTTGTTGCAGCTGGTCCAGGCAAATCTTTAAGAACAAACCCCAACCAAATGAATCAATGAAGAGACTAGGAGCTAGTTTCTGGCAGAGATCGTCATTAGGTGACTCCACTAACCTAAGTTTCAAAACCTTTTCAAGGTTTAGCTTCGTTTGTGTCACTTTGTACAAGTGTGTTGCATCTTTAAAGACCCTTGAGGAGAAAGTGCCATTGAACGGGAGGCACTGGAATGAGATTCATAGCCTTGGTTGGACTCCCAGCTCTGCCCCAGCATCTGTGTGATGCAGATAAATCAAGGGTAGACTCTCAGAGGTATTTAGGTGCCAACTCCCATGGAAATGAAATGGAGTTAAAGGGCAAAACTCCTACAAGGATGAGGCTCTCCTTTTACTATTTCTAAAATGAGGATTCTTCTCTCTCTTTCTCTTGTCTTGGCCTTTTAAACTCTGAGGGTGTGCCTGTGTGACACATCATGTCCTGCCGAGAAGCAGGGTGTAACAACGGTGGCATGCTGCTCGGCATGCGCCTCTCATGTCTTTGAACATCAGCACGTGGCAGTGTGCTAATGTACCCTCTGGTCTTTAGCCTGTCTCACGGGGAGTGCTGTAGCTCTGCTGTCTCGACCTCGCTCTGCTGAGCTGGGGCAGAAACAATGCTTCTGGTCTCTTCCACAGTGAGGGACCTGCCCCCTGGTTGATACTGGTGTAACTGAAAGCAAACCCATTTAATTTCAGGTGTTACCCAGTTTAAAACTCATTGTCATCTACCCTAACATGCTCAATGTTTCCTTGTGATGCTAAAACTGTGCTGTGAAGGCTCATGTTGCTTCCTCACATGCCTGCTCTGCACGTTTTAGCAGGAGTTTTCTCTTACACGTGCCACATTTGTTCTTCTATCGTCATATGGTGTGAACAACCTCCTCTCTCTAGTGACTTCATGGGAAAAGTCACAAATTCAACTTTCATATTGTGTTGCTAAAACACAAGGTTATGTCAGATGTAGGTTATTCCAGTGTTGATACTCTTTCTATCAGGTCAAGAAGAACTAAGACAGTGGTTCCATGGAAGGTAAATCTTGGTTTAGGCACTTAACTTTGGATTTTAAAAAAATCCATGGTCATATGACAGAAAGTGCTAATGTACTAGAAACCCTGCTGACTCAAATGCAGTCAAAAATTTAAAAGGGATAACTTTGTCCTGGAGGACTGCGTGCTGGATCAAGTATTGTCATCCTGATTTCACCATGGATCAGGCATCACCTTTCCCCCGACAGCCAAGATAGGAACATAAGTATTTCTTGCCAGTTTGTTCCTGCCCAATTCAAATAAAATATGCATCGCCAGGAGATATGGCAGAGTGGTCATCCTATAGTAATGAATATGAAACTATGCCCTGATAATTCCAGTATTTAAAAACATTCTTCCTGGCATGATACCAGTGTGCATTTTTTTCATAGTTATGAAATTATTTCACTAAAGTACGCTGATACTCTCATCCTTCTGTTACAAATAGAG
This sequence comes from Gymnogyps californianus, assembly GCF_018139145.2. NCBI lineage: Eukaryota > Metazoa > Chordata > Aves > Accipitriformes > Cathartidae > Gymnogyps > Gymnogyps californianus. The sequence goes on along the minus strand of NC_059490.1, from coordinate 1,840,422 downwards.
GAACTGAGATATGCTATGACTTCCCCGGTGTCCTATGGTAAACAGGGGCAAAGCCAGGTTTAAAATCTACAAAGCCATTCTGTGCTCTGCCAATGAAGTAGTTGTGCTTTCCCCTCTGGTTTAGAGCTGCACACTTTTCCCTCCAAATCTACTGTATCACAGACTTCCAATTGCAATATGGAGTGTCTGAGTGTCTGAAACAAAGTTGATGGGTTTTCTGGGAATACTTCTTATAGGTAGCAAAAGCTCCACCTGGATGAATGGTGACTAATGGAAAGAAAGGGAGAAATACCTCTACGTGCCTTGAAAAGAATCACCTAAACTAAGAGAAATGCCTTTCCAGGGAGGATAGTAGGACTGTAACGACCTGTCTTGCTGGGTAGGCTGGTCAACACTCAGTGATGCTTGTTGTGAGCTGATTTAGTAGGTTCAAGTAAGACTTTATTGCAGTGTCTGTGCCTTTTCCCTTCCCACCGGTAGGAAAACGTTCGTTGCTTTTGCTGTGAATGCAAGCCCAGTCTGGCGCCACTGGTTTCATGTTCATAGCCGTGTGACTTAATATCCACTGCATAACTGAACTACCAAGTAGGTTAAGATCCTTGTAAGTGAGACTTTTATTATATGCAATGTTGCTCCACCATAGACTGTAATTGGATTTTTTTTTTATTGATTATGTGGTTAACTTTCCTTTTCACAGCAATAAATCTCAGACAGCATTTAACTTTATAAAGTGAGGAGGAGAGGAAAGTATCAGGTGAGGATTGACCCTTCCTGCATTCCCCTTCCCCTCCCCTCTTTTTTTTTCCCCCCTTCTGTTTTTTTCCTGGTTTTACACTGTCTTTCCTTACGACTTCTGTCAGGTGAACTAGTGGTGAGGCTGTGGCATCTCTGAGAGCTGAGCGTGGCGGGAATCTCTCAGGCATGCTTGACAGTGCAAGCCCCATTCAGAGAGGTTTCAGAATTTGGCTTTCGCTGGTGCCAGCAATTATGAAAGAGGCATACTCAGCTTTAAGCACTCAAGTGCTGATGGACAAAGTGCTGGTTTAACAGATCTGCCTAATGGGGAGCAGGTGAATAAATACACGATTAGAGAGTCCTTCACAATAACAGCCTTATTATCACATATTATGTAGAGTTTGAATTCCTTGAGGGTTTTTTTTTCTTTTTTTCAACTGATGATCTCAATTGTATTTAAAAATATGTATGTGATTCCCAAGATTTCAACTGATATGAAAATCAGAGTGTATGAAAATACGCAGGATTGTTCTTGAGTCTTTCCAGGTCATCTGAGGTTACTAACAGGCAGATTTTGTGCGGTACGAAGCACTAGCCATTCTCATCGACTTCAACAACTACTAGCAAAATTCAGGCTTTCAATGCTGATTGTGAGTTTTGTATGTACTAAGGATGGGGGGGGGATTCTTTGCAAGATGTACAGATAACTTCTTTCTTTATTTTTCTAATTGAGTACAAGGAAAGCCTGTGTGCAATCAGAGAACAGATTATATTCCCTTTACCAGTGATGCCCTGACAAGAGGAAGCTGTGTTTAGCAGAACAAAGGGGTATATAGATCACTCGGACTAAAAAGGTCAATAGTCTCTATCCCTAATGCTGCATTTGTAACACATTTAGCTGTTAATAGCCCTCCTTTGTTGGCCTAATTAGGAGGTAAAGGATACATTTATGGATGGTGCTGATAGCACAGGTAATGAGGGTCCATTCCAATGACGGGGTTTTGAATCCAGGTCTGATCTGGAGATGAATCACTTGAAAGGGAAGCTGGAAATGGCGGGATCATTTGGTGCCCCTCATATTTTCTGTAGAAACCTCTAATGAACAACTCAGATGCCCTTCAGAGTCACGGCCTTATTTTACAGCTGGGGAGGGTATCTTTCTTTTTTCTTTGGCAACACTTTAATATCAGTCACACCAATATAGTCTTAGGAGCTAGAAATGAATTGGATAGTCTCTGTTTTCAGTCTCCAACTTGAAACACATTGGCTTCGTTTTCAGAGGGAATGAATGCTTCTAGCCCCAGTAAAAAAGGAAATGTAGGTTGTGAACACCAGCTGTGCAAACTCAGTTCAAGGTGTTGCAAGCGTATCTGACACTGTCCACTGAAGTCAGCTGGTGTCAGACCCAAGAGTTTTAGCTTAGGAACAAGGGGTACACCACTTTGTGATTCCCTTTGCACGTTTTCACTATTTTGGTTTCCTACTTTGAGGGCAAATAGCTGCAATATCAACTATGAGCTTTTAATGGGAAAGAACCCATTAAAATGGCAACCTGTCATTAAAATTGCAATAGCGAAGGTTTATGTTTTTTGTAAAATGAGTGAGTGGAACCAAATGGCAAGATGACTTTGTTCAGGGGCATTCACCCAAGGACGAGTAACATCTGTGTTACCATATTACTTTCTAAAGGGTCCACCTCTTCCGTTATACATCTTTTAATGCTGAAGGGAAAGAAACCACCTGCCTCCATTACGGAGTGCTACTGAATTGAAGGTTTAGGTTACCTGCAGGCCGTTGTCCGAGATAGATGAGTTGGTGTGGACAAGAGCTACCGGTGTTCAGCACTGCGGTAGCCGCTGGCTGGGGAGCAATCACAGCTCACCAACACCAGGCTGAGCACAGCACATCCTCATCCACACTGACCTGTCTGCTGTCGTCCATGGTGCGGCAGCCACCCCACCACGTCCCACGGTGTTTGTGTGCAGCAATATTTTGGAGTGCAGACCAACCGGGCATGGAAATGCTTTGGCCATGAACCTGTGTGCAATTACAGAGACAGACACTTTAGAGAAGAGGTTGACAATGTAGGAGTCGCTCGCTCTCAGAGGAATATCTCTTAAGTGAAAGCAGAGAGGAGGTGGCTTTGCTGCTGCTGCTTTTCCTCCCTCAGGCTCCCTGACTTGACTCTTGAGAAGTCAGCTGGGAAACTGTACGACTCTACCCACTTGTCAGAAAAACACCTGCAGAGAGAGACAAGTCATGCCTTGTACCTTGGAGCCTGCAAAGCTCAAATCGATCTTGATCCCCATAGACTTACAAGATACTGAGCGCATTGCGAGATGCTGTGGGCCCCCAGCTCTCTTTGCTTTCAGCTCCCAGTGGCCTCAGTCAACACCAGCAGGGAACAGTGAGCCTCCCGCACGGTGGAAGCCACTCTAGGCAGATACATCTGTGCTTTGTTGTGACAAACCACTACTTTGTTCCCACAAGGTTGCCGGTGTTACGCCTCCCTGTCCTGATCCAGGGCAGGAACAGCTCCTTTTTGTACTGTGCACAGATCTAAAAAACATTGCATCTCTTCTGCAGCAATTCTTTCACACCACCTTGTCTTTCTTTTTTTTAAATTTTATTTCCCATTTTAAATCATGCACAGTATAATACAATAAAGCAGTAAATCATGCAAATTGGTCTAGGTTACATTTTGAAAAATGTTAAGAGGAAACTGTTAAGAGACCCGTTTCTGACAGGCAATGCATTTTAAAGTTGAGGGATTTGAAATATTTCAGCAGTGGACCTAAAACAGCATTATAAATTAGTTCAACTTATCAGCCCAAAACAGAATTATTCATCTTCCAAAAGGGTATTTCATGCCCGCTAGGCCCAAACGATCGTTCACCTTCATTCTTGCCCTGCTCTAAGGGTAGGTCTCACTTTACTGAATTCTCCTGATTCATTACTGTGTGTTACTTTATGAATTTTTTATCAGCATTTTAATAGCTCTTTCAGATGATTGAATGTAACTGATTCTTGTAGCAGAACACTGATTGAACAGAAAGACAGTAATGTATGTCGTAGGGGTTAGCTCCAAGCTAAGCAACACAATTTTTACCTACAAGATGTGCTTTCTTTCTTATCTCCCCTCACCCCCATTTTTTTTCTCCCTTTTTTTCTGCAGACAAGAGGCAGTGTAGCTTCTTTTTTGGAAACAGGAACATCTGAACACCCCAGCATCAGCTTCAATGATATTGCTTTAGTGAATCGTGGATTTTGGGGGTCAGAAGAGCAGGTTGCATCAATTTCTGAAACATTTTGATCTGTCATATTTCTTACTAAACTGCCTTACACTCGCTGCTGTTATATCAAGCCATGGGTACACACTACGTTGGCTTTGACAGCAAAGCTGCCGTAAAGACTTTGCACCCTCAGTGTCTCATCTGTGACTCAACGCCAGTGTTTGCCACCCTTCCCGTTGTGTTGACTGTCTGGTCTGTGGTGCAGTCTGAAACCAGATCACTGAATTATGCAAATTAAAATATCCTCAGGTCAAAAAAAAAAAAAAAAATTCTTTAATGTTCTGTTCTCTATGCTGTCCTACTGGGTAGTATGGATATAATTGAGGACACTGTGGTGTGAAGGTCCCAGGGTGGTGATGGGGAGGGGGACTGTGCTCCCTCCATCCCTGTGCTGGCCCTAGAGCCCACAGAGCCCTTCCCGAGCCCCTTCAGCCAGAGGAAAACTATCCTGGTTTTTTGTGGACTGTTTCTGCCAGGTTTGTACACTGTGGCCCGGCTGAGGTTCACGTAAACATCAGAGCTTGTACAACGTGTGGGGCTTGGAGCTCAGCAGTATTGGGTTCCATTTCGCTCAGGCTGCCTCGGCCCAGGCTTGGGAAGACACAGTTCAGCTGGAGTCCTGGGCGAGGTGAGATTGTTGTCTGCCAGGTAGATGTTTGCTTACGCCTTTAACTAAACTGGTCTGGGTGTTAACAGCTAAGGGTGGGCCACTCCTGCTTAGGCAGGTTGGGAAAACTGTGGCAGGAGATGCACAGCAGCTGCTCTCCACTGTCAGCTTTGTGCAAATAAGGTCTGGAAGGGACCTCTTGCTGTGCTGAGTCCAGCCTCTCACGACTTTACAGCCATATGTAATCCCATCCAGATTACATGCTCCAATTTAAAGTTGATTACATTTTTTCCTTCTCGTCCTTCCACTTTCCTGAAGGCAATATGTTGTCTTCATTGCAAATTACATATTTACCTCCATCCACAGTTGGCCCATTCTGTCCAGTAATGTTAAAATTAATTTATCATTTCAATGAAGTTTAAAATCATCAAAGGTATTTTAAAGAATTACCAGTAATGGGAAGGTGCAGAGAGTCATAGCACTGATAGTCGGTGGAAGCAGTGTGTGTTTTGTTAGGAAGGTGGAATCGGGACCTCACAGTTGGACACATTTTCTCTCTGAAAAGCTGGCAAAATACTTGACTTGCCAATTCCCTTGTTTTCTTTGTAGTTCACAACACCATCATAATGTGAAATGTGATGACAACAGAGCTCAGCAAAGAGAGCTGGCTAAGGCCAGAACAAATGTAGCTGAACGGCTCTTTCTGTTTTTCCTAAGACCTTGGAAATTTCCAAATGTTAGTTTTGGGTCCTATATTTGAAAAGACTTCCTAAGTCTATATTTTTTCCCCTTCTAGTTTTCCTTGCTAAATTCACAATCACATTAAAATACTTTCCCACTCTGGACATGAATGGCATGAAGTTGATGGGTTTTGCTTAGCTGTAGACCCATGTTGGCAAAGGACTTCAGCCTACATACAATAGTTCCTATTCATAAAGACATTGCGCAGGGAGAGGTGGGTGTGCAGGCTGATGCAGAGCTGGGCAAAGACTGAGTTATTTTGCCCGTAACACTGAGCAGGTTTCAATTGTGGAGAAGTCCAGTAGGTGAAAATTGCTCCCTAGTAGAAGTCCAGGGGAAGGCCACAGGACAGGTTGAAGCTGGAGCTTCAGTGATGCTTACATGATGCCCAGCACGCACTTAGGGGATTTTCACAAGGGAAGAAACAAGTCTGAAGAGTAAAGTACCAGTTTTAAATGCCACTTTGCAAAACAAAGCAGCTGCATGTTCTCTGGCCAGAACGTGCCCTAAGTGTTGCAATTTTGCTTTGTAATAATGATAACAATAATACATGCAGGGAGTGAAAAGTGTTGTAGGATTCCTTGAAGCTCAAAAGAGTTTCCTTTGGTCCGTGGCTTTACTGATTCGCTGCAGAACTGTAGCTGGCAATGAGAGATATTGACAAACCATTGAGTTGTGGAAGTATAACTCTGCTTTCAGGTAAATATTTATGGGTATGTATTAATGCTGCACTTTACACAGGACTCTGAATGTGCAGCATAATTCAGAGAACTGTTATGTTTCCCATTCTTTAATTTTTTATAAGTATTTGATATGCTCGTACGGAAGGAAATAGAAGGAGATTGTGAAGCTGCAGCTGACACATAGACAGTTCCTAGAACAAGCATTACAGACTGATTTTCCTTACGGTTTTCTGTCTTGTGCTGCTTTATGAAGAGAATTACATTGTGAGCAGAGTCACAGCAAGACATTTTGATGTTCAGAGCAGGTCTTTGCCTGTCATTCCAGCTCATTCCAGTCGTCCCCTCCTCCTGTGTGAATTGTGCTTCCAGGGTGGGCCTTGGAGTGTTTGTCCTCTTTTGGTAACCTCCTTGACCAACTCTGGTTGCAGCCCTGCTGAAGATTGTTTTCCATGCAACTGTCATAGAAAGTAAGGCATCTTCATTTATGAGTCTAGTTAACAAAATTTATTTCTTGTTCATATTTTGATGCAAATGACACTTTTCAACTGCTTTATAGATCGTATTGCTTAGTCTCGTTACCTAAAATCATTTCTAAAGCATTCTCCACCCAGCGATGTAGCAAGGCAAGGGATGAAAGAGGCAATTGCTCCAGCACGTCCATCGGAGTGCAGTGCCGGATAAAGAGAAACATAAAGGAGTGTGATCCAGCCCGCCAGGGTGAATGTGAAGCTTCCAGTGCAGGTTTGGCAACAGAGAGCTTTATTCTTTTTCACCTCCCTTAGCAAAGTTGCTCCAGGTACTATAACATCTCCTGATGGCCTCATCCATCCAGTGATTGCTACAGGTTGTCCCTTCCTCCTCTGTTCCTGTGCTCATGTCAGCTCGTGCGCTGGGATAAATTACTGTGATGCAAGCTCTGCTTTGCAATTTGTGGCATGCCTTGGCTGACACCGGTGCCAGATGGTTTTCAGGGACAATCCTTGAGCAGATCCAAGAGCGTGTGACCAGCATACAGAGCTGTTCTTGAACAGCACCGTACATATTGGCAGAGAGAAAAGCTCACTTGGAGCTTATGGAGCGTATTGGCAGGGGCATCGGAGCTCATCTAGTTCCTTGGTGTCGGCCAGGCCGGCCAGGAAATGGAGGTTGGCTCACATCTGTGGGACTGCTGCAGGGAAGGACAGAAGGACGTGCCAGCAGGGTCCTCCTGACAGAAGATTAGCGGTCTGGCTTGGCTGGCAATGTGCTGCTGGGTGAACCTCAGCAAGCAGGGATGTTGCCTATGAACTATATGGTTTTCGGGTGAAAGTTCAGTGGTGGTATGCAGCCATGAGAGAGGGTGCTGCTATTTTTACCCGCTAGAAGCAAACAATGCACCAGCCACAGCACGTTAGCACAGGAGATGGAGGGACGGGAAAGACCAGCGGCCTTTCCAGCTGCCCTTCGATTGCCCTTGCAGCCCAGAGCCTGCAAACCAAGACGGCTGCACCGTGCTGGTTGTCTCCTTTCCCAGCTCCATCCCTCTTGCCTCAGTGGCCAAGCCACAACTAGGGATGGCTACATCGGCTCTGCATCATTGCAAGGTGTACTTAGGGTGCAAATGCTTTGGTTAGGACTACAGTAGTTTTAAATTAATTGAGAGTTGTGAGTGCATGTCATAATTATAGTGCGCCCAAGCCTTGAAGTCCCTGTGTCATCTTCGCTTGGTTCTCCTCAGAAACAGTGGGGCTTGTGCTTGGGTAAAATCCGAGCAAGAATTTTAGGAAAGGAGGCCACAGACCTGCTTTCCTCTGGAGCAGAGCCTCCCATGGATATCGCTTTTGCCTCCTCCTTTACTGTTTTTGTCATTCTGGCCTGCCTGGCAATGATATTTTACGTCTGGCATTACTTTAATAATAAAACTAAAAAAGGGGAAAAGATTTCTTGATAGCTGTGTATATATTTGATACAATCTCCTTTTACTGAGTGTAAGGCCATTGGAGGAACGGGTTATCTCAGGGCTGCAAACCACCATTCTATTAGTCTGTTTGAAGTTATCTAGAAAGTCTGCTTGAAATGTAGCCTCCTTCTCCCCCTCCCTCTCAACCTTCCTTCCCCTTAAATATATTTTCAGGCCCAGATCAAAACAAGACTGTACTGCAATACAAAAACATTGTTTAAAAGGTCTTTACGCTGAGGTTTTATTTTTAGCCTGTTCTGGTAAATGGGGCTGGTCCAGCTTGATTCTAACCTTTATGCAAATTTAACTATAATTCAGCACAATATTTATAAGATTCAGAGTTAATTAAATCCCAGTGGAGATCAGACCCTGTATGACCTCATTACAGTTATACACAACCGCCTAATTTCCCAGAACAACCGCTGAGTGGAGGGTGCGCTAATTTAGGGAATGTATGGACATATGTACTGTCTAGATGTCTGTCTGTTACAGCTGAAACGGCAAGATTACTGCTCCTCACTTTAACGAACTCTTATTGAAAATCACATTAGCTTTTGTTAATAGACTCTTTTTTTGTTCCGCTGGATCTTTAATCGATAGAAATAAAATTAAAGAGACATTAATTATCAAGCCTTGAGTTCCTGAGCTGGAAGGCATTTTAGAAATGCAAAGTGTTATTATTGCTATTAATTTTATTAGATAGGCCTCATTTTTTCCCCTGCATAATGAAGAATTTAGGTGGATTTCACCTGTGTGCAAAGGGGCTAGCTCGAGGCCCCTTGCATTGCTTAAGTCTTATTTGGGAGGCTTCAGAGTAAGGCTTAAATGATTCATGGGAGCAAAGATGGGAAGTTACCATCTGTGAGCAGCTGAAAATTAAATCAATCTTTGTGTCCTTTAGTACACATGATCTGGTATGTGCAAAGACACATATGTACATGCAAACGTGTGGGGGTTTTTAATTTCATTTTCAATCTGAATACTTCTCCTGATCTTGTATGTTTAGTCTTCTAGGTTTTTGCCTGTTATTGCCATGGACACATGAAGGGTGGGAGCGGGTATTTCTCGAGAGAACGTTCATAGAAAAAACTCCATTCAAGGGAGTAGGAAGGAAAAATTGTGTTGGAATATATTGTAGTCCAAGGTTGACTGAGAAAAACGTTTGATTGTAAGTAGATTTCACTGTATTTGGATTAATTTCATTTGGGACAAAAGTTCACTGCTTCTTTTCCTATGAAAATGAAACACTATTATCTAGTAAAATTATGGAATTACAATGTTTGGAATTTTGTCATGCATATGAAAAAGGAATTGTTTATGGAGTTTTTTGTTTTGGCGTGGTGGGTTTTTTTGGTGAAAAAAAACAGCAGGAGTGACTACAAGTAACTGTTTTTTGATCTGCAAACCCCCTTTATTTTCATAATCATATTCAGAACTGAATCTTTTGGTTTGATATATAAAAAAACCCCCTCCCTTGGGTTTTTTGTTTGTTGGTCGGTTGGTTTAGTTTTTCTTTAGTTTTCTTTCAGTTTCTTTTACTCATGAAAGGGATGAAAGGTAGGAACATGAGTTCCTGCTTTGTCAACATGGATTTGCACTTTCAGCACGTAAATATTTTCACCAGTTTATCCACAGCACATACATATATATTCCCACTAGCAATCCCACTTGCCATGAGAAGTCAGTAGCCTGCAGTGTTTGAATCTGATCTGCTTTGCACTGATCCATTATGCATTTTGATCAATAGGTGCGAGGGCACGTGTGCAAAGTTCTTATAGAGTGTACAAAAGAAAGCATGTACTTGAGTTTGCAAAACGATAACGTCATTCCTTTGTGTAACATTAGAAACAAGAAAATAAAATTGCCATAATCTCCATTTGCACCAGGGAATGGACAGCATTCATAATAATTTCTTTGTTATTACTGGATATGAGTATGCTCAAGTCAGGTGAAAGAGTAAGTAAAAGGAACATGTGTTTGATGATCAGGAATGACATAGGCAAAGATACAGCAAATAGAGTGACAGGGACTTTACGGAGCAGTGAATGACGGGACCTCTGATCTCTGTGCCCACAACTTTGTGTGATAGAAAAGGCAGCTGCAATCTGTTCCATTTAATGTGAGCTAAGCACAGCCCTCAGGCTATTTGTAAGCTGCCAGGGAGCTTTGCATTGCACAAAGTTTGGATACCTTGCTGAAATTCATGGCTGTAGCCGTGCTGCAGGATTTGACAGTTTAAAGGATAGAAAAGGATGGGAAGTTTCTTAAATAGCTTTCTGCCAAATTAAGAATAGTACCCATATGCAGGTCAAAACTGCTCGGTGAATGGGGATTTCAAACTGTGGCATCTTTGTTCCCTTCCTCCAGGAACAAGCTAAAAAGCGATTCTGTGCCTGGGATGCAAAATGCCAGGAAAAGACCAGTGGATGAAGAGTATCATCGACACTAGTAGAGACACACAAAAACAAAAGCAAAAAGCCCAGCAGGCCAGAGAGGACAAAGTGTCTTTAACACAGAAGCACCCTTTAAGAGCTTTCTGAGGGCCTGTGGGGATTTTGTGGTGGTTGGAGTTTTTTTGGGTTTGCTTTACACTGCCTTCAGAGTTGCTCTAGTTCATTAATTTTTAACAATTTATCAGTATGGGAAGATAAATCCCCCGCAGTCCCTTTTAATATATTTTCTTCTTCTTTTCAAGTAAATGATTGATGAGTATCAATATAATTGTTCAATACAGAGTGGTTGCTAATGTAGGGACCCTGTTGCCTGAGGGTTCCTCCCATAGTTTATAACCCCGTGCAGATTGTCTGGTTAAGATCTTAAGTAGCCAAAGCTGTAAAAGTTTATGTATATGTGTGGGTGGGGGAATAGAGAGAGCTTACAAGTATGCAAGGCACATTTCCATTAATCATGTTGCTTTCCTTTTGGCTTCTGGATTGGGCAATGCATTCTTAGCTATGCAAGTTGGGTGGGGAAGAGTTTCTCTGTGTTGATATTTGCCTCTGGAAAACAGGGCCCAAAGCTTTGGTGTTATGTGGAAGGAGTCTCATCGAGGAGAAAGCGTGGGCTGCTGGTTGAGGCACAGAGCAGGAGTTTGGCTGGTCTGGGTTCTGTTTTCATCCCTGCTGTGGATTTGCTGCATTACACCAAACATGCAGTTTGGTCACCAACATGAATTATTGAGCTCCAGTGTGACAGGGCAGGTTGTTGCTGCATCGTATCGACCGTGCGCTTCTGCCCCAGGGGCTAGAGCTCACGGCCACTCAAGCAGTCTTCCAGTGGTCTTCACACCATTAAGACTCCTTTGACTTTGGATGCCGTCATCAATATTGAATTAGCGTAGTCCTTTGGATCTCCAGGGCAGACAAGAGCCCCTTTTGGTAGGTGATGAACAGTCACAAAACAAAGATAGTCCCTGCCATGATCTCACCATTTCAAGAGATAGGAAACAGATGGATGCACAGACACAAAAGTATGCAGGGAAGCAACGGAGACAGCGCTGGCCAGCATGCTGGTGGGCGGTCTTGACACACCAACCACTGAACTGCTGTCAAGTATTTTTTGGTTTCATTTAGTATCTTGGGTCTTAAAGGAAGACGAACTGTAGAGCTGCATGGGAGTGTGAAAGGTCCTGGCACCATTGCAGGGGAGCGTAAGATGAGGACTGGGTGTGCAAGTCCCCCCCACACACTGTGAGAGTTGTCGCGTCTCCGTAAGGCTAGGTTGTACAGCCGATGTGATATTAAATTAAACAATATATAATCTAATGTCTTTGCTAGCCTTTAAAAGCAAAGCTGAGATAAAAAAGGCTTGGACATCTTCCTAGACAGTTAATGCTATAGAGATGCCAGTAGGGATTCTTGCACTTCAGATTTGCACCATGTGAGTCGAAGCAAAAATGAAGTAAATACAAATATTGTCTGGTGTTTCTTTACATTTGGAAATTTGCAGTACTTATGTTTTTAAATTGCTTTTAAGGACAGATCTGTGATAGGTTTTAAAAATAGGTAATGAAAAAACCAAAGCTCCCCAGCAGAATAGAAGTGAGTTTTGCATTTCAAAATCTGCATCAAATTCTTACAGTAACCTATATTTTTAGTAAATAGGGAAAGTGTCTGTGGTAGAAAGATAATTCCTGTAGCAACTGTGTATTTTGTGCAATTTTTCTACAAAGAAAGAATTATTTTCCCCACTAATACAACTGCTGAGATACATATCCATAATACTATTTGGCACTTCTGTATGATAGCATTTTAAATTTTCAGAGCCATATATTGATTGATTCATCCACGTTTCATTCGTCTTTTAGTTTTTCAGTATTTTCGTTCCACTTCTCTGAATGGGGTACTAAAACCCCATCCCATTTTCACTCGTTTAAGGTCACCAAGTGAAGCCATGACTTTCTGGTTCCTGTGATCTGTACTGAGACCTCTAAACCAGGCTACCTCATACTGCACAGAGGTGGGAAGTGATCTCATACGGGTAAGGGACAGAAGCAGAAACAACTTTATAGGTGGCAAAGGAAACATTAAAAAAATCCATTTGTGGGTACATATTCTCTCCAAACAGATGAGGCAATTAAAGGAGAAAAAACGACAACAAAGGAGAAGCAGAGTCTACTAACATTTGCTCAGTGTGAATCTCAGATTTCTCTGTGGGAGTTATTTAAATTTACACCAGTGAAAGAGGCAGCAAAAGTGGCTTTCCACAGCCCGATGCCCCACATCTCCTTCTGCCATAAATTAACCTGCTTTCCCAATGACTTCACTGCACTAACTCCCTGGAGCAATTGCTGAGATGACAGAACTAAGCGTTGGTGTCTGGTGCTGGTTCCCCAGACCTGGCTCTGGACAGATTTTTAGCAGTGATTAATTCCTCAATTCGCACTCGGAGCTTTGCATGGACAAACAGCCCTGTTTGCTCACGTGAGATGAATTGCAGAATCAGGACCCCACGGTTTGCCCTGGTAGGGAAGGGCAAGGTTGCTTCGTTGTTTGGAGATTCTTTTTTGAGAGGTCTAAATTACAAACCCGTTCATTTTGTTTAAAGGAAGATTATGATCTCTGGAAGAAATATAGTACTGGAAGCAACGGCGCACACAGTGCTCAGAAACATGTGGCGTAGTGGACCTAACTGAACAAAACCCCTCCCAAACAATGCACCAGCCGTTAAATAAAAGTATTCATGTAGCCTGGAGCAGCAGAATTATTTGGAAAAAGTAAGTCTTGCGAAGATAAACAATTGGCTTAGTTTAACCATCCTAATATTTGTTACACGGCCACTACTGATCTCTTGATTGTGCCATTGCCAGGGAGAGCCGTGATGGATCGCTGTCCGCCCAGGCAGCAGCGTGGGCTCAGGACCCGATGGGAGCCCCAGGCTCTGCAGCTGCAGTCGCGCTCGGGGCGGCGCGGCAGGGGGGCACTGGCGGCACGGCGGGCTCGCCGGGGACGGTCGCGGTTAGCCTCCTTCCAGCCTGATGAGGAGTTTGTGATATACAGAACCCAAACATGTATCAGTGCAGGGAAATGTTATAGGTTTATGAGGAGAGTGATTAAAAATGTATCAAAGAGGCTTGTAAAGCTTATGGTTCAAGTTAACTGTATGAAGTAAACAGCCTTTAAGTGTCTCCTGGGACTGTGACAGATAGTCTGTGGGTGTTACTGCAACATGGTACTAGTGATTGTTCTGGCCATCCCAAACTAATCACCATCTGTGTGTATGAGCCTCTTGGGAGCTCCTGGTTGTTGGACAATCATGGTTGTTAGCATTTTTAATCAGTTTCTGTGCAGCACAGATAGAAACCGTATGCTCCAGCCTTTATTTTCCCTACTCGTGGAGAATTACTTATTGCAGCACTAAAAAGGGGATGTGGGAGTTCCTGCTAATTTTAGAGGGTCACATTCACCTCGTGCACCCAGTCGTGGTGACATTTCCCTCGATGTTCCCCGCCCCTGCTCTGAAGCGCTATGGTAAGAATTACGCTCTTGTTTTGCTGCTGGCAAGGTGGATTGAAATGCGAGTCCTTCGCTCTGCCTGGCAAACACCCCTCCTCCTCGTGGCCATGCTTCCTGCGTGACTCAGAGGCACTGACACAAATGCATAACATTCGGGATCACGGTTGGGGAGATGGAGTTGGGGGGTTTATTGTCCTTCTTGGTAGTGAGAAATAGCTGCTGAAGTAGGAAGAACCAGAGCAGATCATTGCCTGAAGCAGGAGACTATGTGCAGTTGAAGTTATAGGCCCTGGGAGAGTTCCCAGCTGTACTTGCCTGGCTGTCGATGCAAGAGACACTGCAGGCAAAGATGGCTCCAAGAAGTGGAGGGGCAAAACAGAGAGGGAAAAGGATGGCTTAGATCCAGGCTCTGAGGAGCAGAGTCGATGCTAAAAAGAAAAAGCTCTTCTCATTCTGTACTGAAGTGCAGCTCATCTCAACAATTAATCCTTTAAGAATTAAAATCTGGGGGCCTGGATCTGCACTCCGCAGTCATTTGACATCTGTGCAGAGTGGCTGGAGAAGCGCTGCCGTGCCGTGTCTGCTGGAGCTTTGCACAAGTGGAACCGGCTCTTCACGTGTGAGGCTGCAGGCAGCCTGGCCCGGAAAGTGCTGAACTGTCAAACCTGGCATCAACTCTAGTGCCCCCTTGTCCCCATCTCTCTTCCCCAGACCCAGATTTAGCTATTAAGTACCAAACAAAGGGCTGTGAAGGTGCGGAAGAGAAGGCAGTTATTGTACACTGGAGGTGAAGAGGGGAGAAGAGAGGAATAGCGAGCAGGCTAAATTCCCTCCTGTTACAAACAAGCTGGCGTTCTTGCCTTAAATGAAATGTCTTTTTTGTTTTCATTATCAATGTTGCCATCACTTTTCTTGGGCTCTGCTCTCCTTTTCTTTTCTTTTTTAAAGGACTTGTATCAGGCTTCTTACTAATTTTCCTTTAGCCGCGAGGGTGTGAAGCCGAGGAGCGGTGCGCTGCTGGTGGGTTTATTATTAGTTGTTGTTGCTATGTCTGTGCATCTGTGTGAACAGGAGCAGGTTTTGAAGAAGGAATTCGAATGAATAGAGCAATTTTCTGGTGCGCAGACAGGTGGCCTATTTGAGTGGAGGATAAGCTGTTCTCTGCATCATTTGGGTGATGGGTCTGATATATTTATTCATGTTGATGTGACCAAACAGTTCATTCTCTCCAGTCCCGTCTATGAGTTGTGTAAAGTCTAACACTAAAGAGTTTCGTAGTTGGTACCATGCCTGCAGCATTGAAAGGCAGTCTGTGGCTTCCCACTCTTCTTTCTGGTACTTGAAAGAGACGTCTCACTGGAAGCTGTATTCTGGTGCTTGCAGACCCACTGGACAAGTAATTTCTGTTTATCTGTTGTCAAAAGGGACGGTTGTATGTGATTAGGTGTATATTGATTATCTGATTTAAAACACAAATGTTTCCATGTAAACTGTGCTGTGCCCCCAGTCTCTTTCAAAGCACTGGTACACTCCTCAGCATTGTGCAGCAGAGGGGGTTTTGCGCTGTTTTGGGTATGATTTGCTATTGCTGTCCCCCAGCCTGGCTACCGAAGGTGGTAGGATTTGTAGAATACTAGAGTCCATTTAGGGTCTGAGAACTGCTGTCAGTCAGGTACCATCACTGAAATCATACTGCAGTCGCATTTACACCAACCTATGAATTCCTTCTGGAGTGGGCAGAATATTGAGAATTCAGAGAGTTAATGGCCCGGGTGGGTTATAAGATCCGTAATCACCAACGCTGTGTCTCTTAAATGCATGCGTCTTTATCTGTCAGTCCTGAAGATCATCGTGGGCCTGTGCAAAATGAAAAAAACCCTTTAACTGCTTCAAATTAACTAACATTTTAGAGCCCTCATGATGTTATCACTGTGTCTGCACTTGAAACGCTTTGTTGATTATAACAAAACATGCTCCCGGCTGCTGGTAACCCAAGTGTGTTTCCAAATTCATCACTGCTCAGAAAGCAGGAGGAGGTCACTCTGGGTGGAATCTGGACTTGCCAACATGCTTCTGGAAACCATCAGGGCCCAAGCTTGGTGACTCTTACAGTGCAAAGCACAGTGCATCTTCTTCTAAA
The DNA here is from genome assembly GCF_018139145.2 of Gymnogyps californianus. Lineage (NCBI taxonomy): Eukaryota > Metazoa > Chordata > Aves > Accipitriformes > Cathartidae > Gymnogyps > Gymnogyps californianus. The sequence continues at coordinate 1,824,330 of NC_059490.1, read as the reverse complement.
ATTAAAACTGGCTTTTTAGTGAAGTGGCTAAGTCTGGCAGCTCCGTTTCCTTTATTTTTTCCTTCCAGTCAGGGAAGGTTTGCCTCCACCCGGAGGGGAAGGAGAAGAGTCAGGCTGTGAGAGGAGCAGACCTCAGTGGTGAAGTGCCAGTTTTAAAGATGCAAATGGCTCCTTGGCATGACTGGGTGAATCAGTAAATACACATTGCTGTTTTGCATTCATTTCAGATCTAGACTGTAACAGAGGAGCCACTCCCTGTCTTGTACAGGCCACTTTAAAAGTTTAGACAGTAAGGATGTGTCTTTACAAGTAAATTAAAGAGTGCCAAAGGCATTCCCAGGCACTTGAATGAGGTTGTACAAGGTGTTAGAATGGTCTTTCCGCTGTGTCCCACACGTTCCTTGCATGGCCCAGGAGGCAGACAGTTCCAGGGATGGTTCTCAGCCACTCCGTGCCAGCTCATCCCACTGCCTGGGAGCTTTCTCAGGTACATTTAATTGGCTTGCACAGAAACAAGTATCTGCTTCTGCCTCACACCTCGTATGCTTCTACCTCATATGCCCTCATATGCCGGGCAGATCTGTCTCTGCGGAGGACTTTCTGTAGAGACCTGGGCGGGTACCTGGGGCTCTAGAATGAACTGTGTTTTAGTTGGCGTAGGGAAGCGGGACCTGACCTGCCAGCTGTTTGGCCTTCAGGGTAAATTCCGCTTTGCGAGGCCAGTCCACATGCAACAGGTGGCAAAACGTGAAAACAGCCTGCTCGAAGTGGTTGTGGAGAACCATTTAACCTAAATAAAATTTGGCTACTGACATTTTTACCTCTTTACTCCTTTTCCTAGGATTATGTTTTCAAAGTAGCAGGCCTGATTCTTCTGTCACTATTCAGGCAAAATCAAAAGGACTTTTATCTGAATTGGAACCCACAAAGTAGGTCCAAATGCAACCAGCTCTATCCTGGTTGTCTATAGCTACACGTACAACCCCATGAATAACTATTTTTGTAGCGCTGGGTGTCAGATCTATATCACTGCAAGAAGGAATTTATTCTATCCCGTACTTCTTCCAATTAAGCACTGGTGGTTGCTGCTGCTGCGACGTGTACTGATAAATGGATGTGGCAGGATCGACTGTGAATGTTTTGGCAGCAGCCCTCCTTCAGGTAGCTATTAACTTTTATTTTTTAATATGAAATTCAGGCACTAAATCCAAGGGAAAAAAAAAAGCATACATAATGTAGGTTAATTAAAATGCCTGTAAATGAACAGGTGACAGGTGTCGAGCCCCATGACAACCACAACTGGAGAAATGAAAGCGCAACAGACTATTAGGATTCCTGTGTTAATCAGGTAATAGTAACTTGGGTAATTACAAAATCATATGAAATCTTTTTTAAATCCCAAACCTCATTTATAGCCTTTTGGAGATAAAATATAAAATGTAGAGTTTTAATCCAAAAGGACTTTCTCTTCTCTGGAGCCCTCAATCTCAGATTTCTTCCATGGCTGACACAATTAAGGGTTGGGTTTTTTTCTCTCCCTTCTCTTCAATTTTATTTTAATTAAGAAATATTAAGTTAAAAGCCACCAAAGAGTTTGAGTTTCTATCTCTTTGGCAGGTAGTTGGTAGTCACTTACGTGTCCTGAGGCCTTTTTCTGTATAACAGGTAGAACCTGTCGTGTGCATCTGTTGGGTCTAAGAGGTGGAATTCATTTTCGTGCTGAGAAGCAGCACAGGGCATGTGTGAGATGAACCTGGAATAGACTGGAGGCTGCTCTCTCTTCCCAGGAGCAAATTACACCGCAGATGACTGAGAGGACTTCTGATTAAAATCTTTTTCCTATGAATATGAGTGAAGGCGGTGATACTATTTCATATCTGATATGCAAACTACGACATGTTACAGTCCTAAGACGATAAGCCGTTCTTGCAGCCTTTCCCATACTGAAAAGCCCATCCAGATGTTGTTTCCCAGGAAAACAGATTGAACCCTCCTGAGGAGGTGCTTATAGACGTTCCCTCTCTGCTTCTTGAGGTTTACCATATAACCAGGGTCTTGATCCCAAGTAGAAAGTTTATCAGAGGTGGTAAGTGACTTGCCCAAGGTCATTAATACAAATCAGTAGGAAAAAGAAAAATGAAACCTTCCAGACTGTTCCTGTAATTACCAAGGCACATGCCTCTCTCTGGATCTGTCAAAGAAGAAAAAAAAAAAATTGGCTATAATTAGGGCTAGAAGCTAGTGTGTCTGCTGAGAACCTGCACGAGGGTTCACTCTGTGAAGGGCCCTTGGAGGCTGATTCAGCAGCTAGCATATAAGGATTTTTCTTGGGGTTTTTTGTAAAATCCAGATATCAAAAATGAAAAACATTATTTTTCATCCTTGTCCCTGCAATAGAATTTATTGCCCCTGGGCTATAGACAGCCAGACAAATAGAAACAGATTTTTTTCTTTCTTTCTTTGACTTGGAAGATGAGAACACGTTTTGTACATTCCTAAGTTGCAGCCAACATAAAGGTCTTTATCTTCAAGGAAATCAGTGATTTGATTCTTGGTAATACCCCACTAACCCAGACAGTGACAAATTTCCCAGCTTTACCCTCCATACCAGGAAGATGATGGCATTCACCTCCCATCAAGAGGAACAAGGGGAGCTTCCCTCCCTTTCCCTTTTCTGATCAACACTGTTTATAAATTAAACAAAGAAAAGGATGGAGCTTTATTTTAGGAAGCTTTTGGACCACAAGTTGCGTTCTGTATTAAAGGTCAGGATGGGAAATCTGCCAAGGTTTCCCCTCCCTACTGCTACTAATTGTCACTGCTCCGGGGCGGGGGGCGGGGGGGGCGGGGAAGAACGCTGGATTAGGGAAAAAAAAATAAACCCACTAGTTAGAATAACAAGGAGAAAACGGAAATCAGGCTTCATCTAGTACTTGAGACATGCCCTAGACAGATGCTATTGAATTCTACCCACCTCTGTGCCAGCCTCCCCTAGGCATGGTGGACAGTACTCATTTTGTTTGGGGTTTTTTCCCCTCCCTCCTTCACTCTGCCTTCTTTGGTGTTTTTATTCAGGCACAGCAGGCACCAAAGTGAACACTGACAAGCATTGGCACACTTAAAAAAAAAAAAAGAAAAAAAAAAAGGAAAAAAAATTGCTGCCACTCTCCCAGAGACGTCCATTATGTCTCCAGAGCCCTACGTTTTGCAACATAAAAGCATAATCAAAAGAAATCATGCTTCGACTCAGTCAGGGACAGGGCAGAATAGTCCATTTAGCTTTATCCTAAAAAAGAAAATAATTGGACCAAAATTCATTTGAAATAGGAGCAGGAAACAGTTTGTTTGCAATCTATTTCCTCTGGAAAACAGCAAACCCTATTAAACCTTCTTTGGGAGCTATTTATGTTGGAAACAAGTTCAACATTCTGCAAGCAGCACACGCACACAGAAAAAGTTGTAGCGGAGTGTAATCTTTGGAGGAAATGTCCGTGTTTATCTACACTGTAGTTCCAGCCAGCTCCCAGAAAAACAAGCTTTCCACATCTTTAGCGATAGGCTTGGCTACTTTTAGCGTGCTGCATCCCATCCACAGACTCAAAGTGATAAACCCATTGGTAAGAGTTACAGGTGTGAGGTAGGAAAACCAGCAAAGCCAAAGTGCTCTTCCTTGGCCTCCCTCCTGCTCTTCTCCCGAGGAACTTTTCCGCTGTCTCAGCTCTCCTGCTCTTCTCTCACTCACCTTGCAAAAAAAACCCCAAAAAACTCAAACCCATTATACCACGGTCCTTATTCTTGGTGTTTTTTCCGCTGCGCTGTCACGTGGCATCCACGCACGTGGGTGAGCCGGGGAGATGGCACGTAGCACACGGGCACCGCGGAGCCGAGCCTTCTGTCACTGCCATGTGTCTTGACACCAAGTCTTCTCCACCTGCCAAAAAATCCTCCCACTCGCAGCTCTGCTCTGGGAGCTGCGCCCCCCTCACCTGCTTCGCTCCCCTTCCCCGAACAGAAGGAAAGCACATGAACCCAGAAGGGAATCTCAAGACGAAACCAAAACAGAAATGCTATTAGCTTTTGTCACGTGTTTCTGAACACTCCTAGGCCATGGAGACTGCTCGCTGTAGCTTTTACCTCTCCTTTCAACAGTCAAAACACAGTAGGATCCTTGAGTGTATAGTTACGATGAATAATTTTCAGCTTGCACGTTGTGTTTGAGCAATTTGGGAGTATTTGATGGCTGAGATGCACCAGTTCAAGCCTCACTGCTGATTTGCAATGGGACAGGACCTCACGGCACGATCCTGCTTCTCTCCTAATGCCGGTATTAGTGCCAGACATAGAGATATTCCTCACTGGACTTCTGTGTTTACTCATGTTAGGAGGGTTTAATCAATACTCCTCAGTGTTGGCCTCAAATTCATCCTCCATTTGGTGATCCCAGGTAAGCCATTTTACACGTCAGTTTGGCTCAATGTCTTGTGCTAGTCAGGGGTTTTTTTCCCGTGATGTGCGTGGTGCCGAGACCTTTGCATGCATTTGGCATCCCGTTACCCAGGAGGCCGTAACGGGCCACAGCGTCGCACAGCTTAACGTCCCCTTCACGTCTTCACACCTGGGAAATGCAGGGACTTTTGTTGCTGAGTCTGTTCAGGTGCCGGATGACGTAGGTGTGTTCCCTTCATTGAAGACTGCTAGAAGGCATCCGCCAGGCCCTGCTATTTCCCGAGAGCCTTCCTTCTCTTCCAAGCCATAACCACGTCCTCCCCAGTCTTGTCTTATCTGTTGGGATAAGGTTAACCCACCTATTTATATATTTGCATTCCTCTTAGCCACCTCCTCCTGTCCCCACTTCCCCTGATCTTCCTTCTCTACATTAATTTATCTTTATATTTAACCTTTAGATTTTGGAGAAAGGGGTATAATGTGTCTCAGCAGGATATCATTTTATTTCTGCTCACAAGAGAGGTTCTTATTATACTTCCCCACAAAGTGCTTGTGATTTATGAGCTATTTCTCACTTAAGGGTTAAGTATGTTATCTCCTAGCCCAAATATCCTATATTAGCAATAGAGCTGATTACCACTGTTTGTATCAGTCATTGGGATCCTTAAATAAAATGGAGAGCAGCTTGTTGGAAATCCTCATTTCATTGAAAAGCATGGTTTAACTTTAATAGGGTTTGCATATATATCGTAAATCAGCTCTGAAAAAGGAGGGCATATTTTTTTTCTCCATCTGATTGTTTTACACATTTCAACAGTGTGTAAAAACACAGCCTGTCATTGTTAATTTTAACCAAAGGGAATTACTTCTTGAAAGGCTGCAGTCGTGATTAAATGGAAAAGGTGATCAGTAGTGTAAATTTGGAGCTGATTAAATGCCGTCAGCTCAGATTCCTTATGCAAAAGAGATACAGGGATTAGGCTGGCTGCTTTCGCCACGTAGACAGCAAGAGGTCTTAAGCACACCTAATGCAGAAAACTTCTGCAACATTTGTTTTGTATTTTAGCACAAGGGCAAGCCTGAAACCTACAGTTCATGGATTGACCTCATTCTCTCTTCCAGTCATACGGAAACCAGCTCACTTGGTCTTTCCGACTCCCATGAGACTGGCATGGCAGTAACAAAGAGTCTAGACTTTGCTACTTTAGGAAACACGGGGTATTCCCAAATTGGAACGCAGATTTTGTAGTCCTGAGGAGCTTTGAATGCGCTGTTCTTCATGTTAGGGAATGTATTTCTTTCTTCTGTTAACGAGAGATTAACAGGAAGGACCATTCCTGATTCCACTATTCTCTTATCTGCAAGGTTGCCACAGCTTTCAGTCACCATATGGATGAGCACTTTTACCTCCACCGAAGGTACGGAAGGGAGAGCTGCAACTTTTCAGACTGCAGGAAGGGAACCTGGTTTCTGCATTCATAAGCAGTTGGGTTTGCATGCTTCTTTCTGGGTGATGGTAAGGTAGCATTTTGCAACCCCAGGCAAGCGAGTCGTTCAAATACTTCTTCCCCCACTGCTAGGTCTGATGTCTTCACTGTCAGTTGTTACCACCGTATGTCAAGTTGTCACCTACCTCTCTAATCTGGACATGGTGAGGTAGGCAGAGATTTAGTCAAGTGGAAATGGCAGGGAGCTATTTTTAAAAGGTGTATTTAACATCAGATCCAGAAAAGGTTTGGGGTACTACTCTAGACCATAATGCTTGGTTGTTCTTAGTAGACATCACAGTTCTAGGAGATACACAGATAGGTCTGTGCTTGCTGCAAGGAACATTGATGTTATGGGTAGGGAAGGGAACTGAGTTGCCTTGGGATCGTACAATGCTGGATATGCTGGACAGAGCTGAAAACTTATCCTGCAAATCTAACCTCACGAAGAGCACAGTGAACTTCAGAGTGAGGTCTGTCTTGTTCCCAAGAAGCTGCGGTGAGAAGGTGGTGAGGAGACAGCATAGCAAGTCTGAGTGAGAATGACCAGAAGAGAAAGGTGCCCTACATTTTTAAGTATTACAACGTGTGTGCATAAAGTATTTCTCAGACTTATTGCAACTTACTCATAGTTTAGATTTTAAATAATACAATATTTTTCCAATGCTATGGACCATAGACTTCACATCATCACATGTGATCAAACTAACAGAGTGATAAGGGAATATGGGCAGAGGTCTAGTTACGGAGATCCAAATCCCTCCTGATTAAAAGTCTTCTGTGGTTACTTTGGTGGCTTTCTCACAGCACTGAGCAGTTAACCAAAGCCAAGAATGTCACCCTATTTTTTTTTTCCTAGGTACACATTGTCAGATACTGGCAAGTTGATAGGCTTTTATTTCATGCATAACTAAAGAAGTAGCAGTAGTGTAAAGGAAGTTGGTGTACAGCTGATATGTAGAGTAGAACTTACTTTAATTGAAAAGCAGTTGCAGTCAAATTTCTTTTCCCTTCTCTTCTTTTAAGGGGGCGGGGGGGGAATGTTTTCAAGCATTATTAAGCTTTTTTTTTTTCCTCCCAGAAGCTAAGAAAGCCATCTGTGAAAACCTGTTTGCATGTTTGTTTTCTACAATAAAATGCAAAATACTTCTTCCTGTTAGCGGATTATGCCATATGTCACTCCCTGTAACAAAACCAGCATGTTTATTAATGAACCCAATCAGAGGCAGGGATTTAGAAAGATTTAAAGGAACTGAATTTTTAGTTCAATATTTTAGTGTAGAAAAACTTCTGGTCTGTTGTTAATGTTGTACTTGGAAAACTCAGGCTTTGTTTTTTATATGAATTTGCTAAATTGGCAATGGAAAGAGAGCAGGAGGAAACTCTCTGGGAAAAGAAATCACACTGCGATCCCTACGTTCTGCATGCGTGAACCCCCAGCTGATTGTGATCAGCAGTTTATATGTGATTAATATTTAATTTGATTGGTATAGTTTTTTCTCCAGATAAGCTAATTAAGGAACTTGATGGAAAGGACACCCTTGTGCATTAATGTAGCAGCTTTTTGGTTTCTGTAGGGCAGACTGAACCTTCCTGAGTTACAGATGAGATGATTTCAGCTTTCTCAACTGCGTAGTGAAGAGACCTGAATTCCATGGCTTTGGTTTTTTGTCCCCAGACTGCCGGAAATTTGGGCTCGGATGATTGCTGCTGTGCTGAGAACTATTTCATACATGATAGGGGTGATTGTGATAGATGCAAAGATAACCAGAGAGCTTCTATTTGCCCCTTCAGATGTCAGTAGACCGTGCATACTGAGAAGCTGGTTACATTCCTGGGAGTTTTTGACTTCTCAAATAGGCAAGGTTTCTTATCAAAAGGGTTCAAAGCTTGCTTTTGCACATGGACTTCAGCACAGCAATCAATACTTATTTTATCTTTCAACTCTAATACTGCCCTCACTGATTTAGATCTTGTTATTGTAGAGATCAGCTCAGGCACTTGGTCTGATAGTGCTGATGGAAGGGAGACGGAGCGTTTAACCTCAGGCTGGGATTTCTCATGTTGTTGTTCCGCCCAGGACCTAGCAGCATTCACAGAAGAGCATTTTAGGTTGCTATGTGAGGATGTTTTGTCCCTTCTTCTAAGTTTACAGTGAATTTACGATGGGTTTTGTATGTGTTTTTTGGAATATTCCAACACCTTGCAAAAACCTAAAAGAAGCAAGAGCAGTCTGATTTTTCACATGTGCTTCCAGGGTAATCATTAGCAAAGGGTGAATGCCAGGTCTGTTCTCCGGCAGCAGACCACTGCTGGAAATGGATCCATTGGTTCAAAACGTAGAAATACATTCCTCAATGCTGAAGCTCTTGCACTGAGACCTGGCTGGCCACTTACAAGGGGGATAATTACGTTAGCATCTTCAAAATTCATGTCTTAAGGCAGGAAAAGGTGTTCATTAGCTCGTTAGATGTATTTACTAATCCAAACCATGAAACAGCTTCCTATGTGTACTTTGTGAAGTCAGAGGAATGAAATTCCTCTTAACATTCCTTTAACTTCCTTAGGTCTATTGAAAGGCTCCATAATTTAGTGCCTTTCTCAAAGGCATAATTCATCATGGAAGAAAACACAGAAAAATAAAAGTGACCTTTTTGAAAGGTCAGTTCATGTTTATGCTTCAGAAACAGTCATGAGTACAGGTTTGGAGCAGGACGAGGCTGTCCTAAAATAGCATTCCATTAATTGTTTAATCAGCCCATGCTTGTTACAGATTTGGCATATTCTGTAGACAAATCAGGTCAGAGGTAACAAGTGATTCAAAGAAACAGAAAAAAACCCTAGCAAGCTTTGGAAAACATGCTTCTTACAAGAAAAAAATCTGAAACAGAAGCAAATTCCTTGAATCTGGAAAATAAGAACCTGATGAGGTTTCACAGGCAACCTAAAAGCCCAGGATTCCTGGATTCCCACCCATCTGCTTCGGATAGCCTGACAAATACATGTCAGCCCAGTGACTGCCTTTATTTTTCTCCTTTTTTGTTAGTGTGTGTCTGTTGTGCAAGCGGTCTTTGTTATCTGTTTGGCTGCAGGACTTCACTTAGGGCCTGCATCCCACCCCAAAAATGCTATCTCAAGGGAGAGCGCTTGTGACTATGGTAGCCTCCCTCCACCTATCATAAATATGTTAAAACATTGCGTTACAGCCTTCATCGCTAGAGGACTCTTCTTTTCTTTGGGAGCATGAATAAAATGCATCTGAGTTTATGTAGGCAAAACTGAGAAGTATCATAGAGGCTGGCTATACTTTTAAACACAAAATGTTGACATCATGATTTTAGTAGACATGCCCTGGGGGAGAACGTCTATGGATTACATGAGATCTGAGAGAAGGAATGGACGTGAAGAATTTTATTCATATATTGTTTTCAGCGATAGGGAAGCATCCACTTCTCTGCTGTCTGCTTAAATGCCCACCAGCTTATTTTTCTTCCGAGTGCGCCAGCCCCGACCGAGCTCTCCCCTCCCAGCGGGCACTGGAGCTTTGCCTCTGAATGCTTCTGCTGCACCGTCGTGATTTCTGTTCCAGGCACCTGAACTTTGTCAACTCTCCAGTTTAGTTTCCCAAATGAGAAATGAGCTGGCAGCCCAAGGTGCAGCTAAGGAAGCAGCTAATTCCTAAGGGCTGCTGTTGAAAATGGGGAACGTGCACAGTCATTTCTCTTGACCATCAGTGCTGAGCGATGGTGGCATAAAGCAGGAAGCCTTTTGCATCTCGTGGATGGCAAAGCAGTGTTGTTATTCTGGCTGCATAGCTTGGCTTGTTATTGAGCACATGCTTTGCAGATTAGCCTGTTTGTATAGCCAATCGAACATGTGCTCCATTAAAAATTAAAACATCCTGTTTTAAGGATGGAGCAGGAGACATCAGCTGCCACTGTGTAGCAGACATGGAAAGCCCCCAGAGCCCATTACCATAGGTTACAGCAAATGTTAATCAGTGCCAATGCAGTTAAATAATGCAGTTCGTGCAGATGGCAGCTACTACATCTACTCACAGATGTGTCCTCAAGTCCCTGAGGTTGCTGTATCACAGGAGTTGTCGGGAACAGTCAGATCCAATGCCGACTGTAGGTATCACCTTTGTGTTTATGCCATACATACCAGCCAGAGGAAAGACAGCAATCGATAGGACTGAGGAAGGAGTTCAGAAACACACCAGAGGGTAGCGTGGGGCAGTACCTGAATTCAAATAAAACAATAAGGAAATCTGTGTCCTTCAGAAGTTGTTCTTTTTGCCAGGCGTGTTTACCTTTGCACATACAAATCAGTGTCTTAACATCATTAAACACCTGAATCCACAGCTCAGCTTTTGAACTTGTGGATATTTGTGATCATTGCATATCATTATAGTCATTCGATGTGTAGGGGAGGGCAGAGAAGAGGTTATTAGCCTGCATGCGCCAGTCAAACTTCATTTGGGATTTTTGTATTCTTTCTCATCTCTGCAGAATTGACTCTGCAGTTGCAATTATAACCCTGTTCACATCAGTCTCTAGGTCATGATATAGTACAGGTGTTCTCTGCCAGCTTGCCATGTTGTCCTACCTCAGAGGAAGTAATTTATGTACCTTTTCAGCTGTTTATGCTCAGTATGTGTGTTTATGAAAAGGGGTGTGCAAATCTATATGACATGCAAGAGTTTGCAGATGAAAGTTGTGCTATAAGTATAAATATTGTTTCTAAGATGTGTCGTGCTGTTCAGTATGTAGTAAGAGGAAAAACCATTGCAAGTCAAGAAGCTAAAAAGCATTTCTTTTTCTTTTTCCACATCTTAGGACATCCTTCATCGTCTCTTTGTATTTCAGGTCTGTGTCACTGGTAATGTTCTTATCCAAATCTGTGGATTTCCAAGCTCATAATGTCTCCTTTTTAAAAAAAGGTTCTGTGTGTATATATTGTGTTCTGGTGGAATAGCTTGAAAAATGAAAAATTCTAATCAGTTAAGCACTTGGCTTTTTCTCAGCTTTTGCTCAATTCATTGAGGACGTGATCATTAGATATCCGTTTTCTAGAATACGTAGATTCAACGTATTCCCATTTCCTCGGGACTTCACCATGACTTCAGGTGCAAGTGTCTTGTCTACAACGCACAGCGTTTAACACTCTTCGTTACAATGTCTACGTCTGTGTTTTATGTAGAGGACCAGCTTAAAACCAGCCATCTGCAATGAGCCTCAGTTGAGACATTTGGTTGTTACAACCATCTGATTTCTTTAACCTGCCATAAGACTGTCATACTTCACCCTCTTGTGCTGTTTCCCAGTCCCACTGTATGGCACGCCATGACTATAGCCCGTCTTCTGCAAAGAGCTATTGGCGGGATTGGAAATTGTACAGGTGCAAGGAGGCTGGTATAGAGATCTAAGAGCAGAATACGTTTTGGTTGTTTAAATTTAGCTCTCAAGGCTATAAAATGAGACTTGGGACTCATGGGACTCATTTTTTCCTCAGTAGTTTCATCTTTTAACCATTAATTGTCAGATATGCGGTGTGGGATGCGCGTTCTGCTGTGACCATGCTTCTGTCAATTAATAATGGAACGTATCCAAAGTTTATCTGTAGCAATCATTCATACCATCTGGCAATACAAATTAGATGAATTTGAAAGCAGTCTACAAACGGGCATGTTGTTCTAGGGACTGCCATAATTATATCTATCAAATACAGAGAGAAAAAATGTATTTAATGCATTTTTAAATAGTGTGTTGAAATCAATATCCCCTTGAGAGCGAGCTCCATTTCCAGAGAACAAGGGGAGCAGCACGGTTACGTAGCCTTCCTGTGTGCTTGTATCGGCAATGCTCCCAACGAGAACGAGCCATTTTTGGGAATGAGCAGGGGATTATTTTTCTTGCCCGTTCTGGCCCTGGCCTCATTCCCAAGCCTGACAACAGTGGTGCCAATTAGTAACAGACTGGGGACCGGCCAGAGATGACAACGAACCAGTCACACGACAGATAAAAATGTTTAAATGAGCCACCGGATCAAAGCAAAATGAAGAAGTTGTGTGTATATGCAGAAGATAGCAGTCTTACTATATTTTACAATATTTGAAGCCTGCTTAATACAGTCTCAGTTTATGGCCTGGACCCATCGTCCCTGACGTGCATGGATGCCCGTGTGATAGAGCCACTTTTGTTTTTCGCAGCGTTTGCACAGACTAGAGCGGTAGCGGGTCCTCCCAGCACCGTCAGGGCAGTCTCACGGCTCTGACTGCTGTTCATGGACCGTACGTGGTTGTTGCACTGACACTGATTAGGATGCGCAGCCCTCCAGCAGCGTCTCGGGTACCGTTCCTGCACTAGGGTGTTTTGAGCCCCCCGGACGGCTCCAAACACCCATGGGGTCGGGTTGCCCATGTGAGGGTGGCTTTTATGGCTTCTTTGCCATAACTGCCTCAACGTGGAGAATCCATGCAGAGATGCGTTTGCGGCTTCTAGTTTAGGTCGCTTCTTTCCCTGAGAAGACTTCTACCTTGAAGAGGGATGGCAGTCTCTTCTCCCGAACAGTGACCGTAGGTGAGCTTGCTTTGTGCCTCCTTGGCTGACTAAGCTGAATTACCTGAAGCGTTAGTCTCCACACACAACCCGTGCCGGTCTCTCCGGGAAGTCCATCTCATTGCCGCTGTATCAGATGTAAAATCAAAGAAAAGACCTGGAAATGAAAGAAATGTGAAATATATTTTATTCTCATAATTATAGATGAGGAATTGTACTGCATATGTGTATTCCCTCAGTAACGCAGCTGTTCTGCCCTTAGAAGGATATTTATAGACTATTGAAGGTAAACAATCTTGGCTTATTTCATGTTGCTACCACATTTTCACCGATTTTAACTACAATTTGATCAAGAAAGCTGCTTGCATGTCAGTTTTACTGATACAAGGTACTTTTTCTTGCCATTTCTGCTAAATAATCTCTGTCTAGTTTTCAGATAAACTGTTTTGATATTAGTAAGTTCTTTTGAGTTTCAGTAGAGGAGTGAGTTGTTGTAATATGCAAAACCATTGGCAATCTTAGAGTCATTAGCTTACCAGCCTCCAAGATACAGTTTAAGGTTACTGTTTGATTTTGTGAGGGTTTTTTTTCCTCTCTTGGTGTTTATTCCCTGCCCATTTTCTACACTATGTAAATGGTTCAACATCAGGATATTGATGTGTGTGATGAATTTCAGTGTTTTAAAGCTCATAGGGCATTTGCAGAATTTTATTCAATAGTTTGTGAGTTATCCCACTCTTTCACTGCTATTTTTGCTACCAGTCTCCCAAATTTGTGGTTGACTATGACGGCATTTATATTTACCTGGTAGACTAGCCTGTATCACAGTTATCACTGTATGTATAAAACTAATGTTTAGGTGCTTTTTAAAATTAATTTTACTGCTTCTTCTTTGATGTGAACTGATAGCAATATTTCTGAAGCAATTCTTTTTAGCTGATGAAAATCTATGGCAATTGGAAAATTATCTCTGATTTAATATACAGAGTGGCTGAAGACGTATTGCACAAAAAACCTTGAGACATCCCGTATGTAGTGTGTGAGCACAGAAATCAGTAAAACTGCTAAAGAACTGCTGTTGCTGACCAGATGATCCTGTGATCGGTAAGATGTGATTAACTGTTGCTGTAACCCTTCCCTGAGGAGCCTGCTGAGCCTGGTTCTGACCCGGTGCACCCTCTCTCCGGTAAGAAAGCTGCAGTATCCATGGCAAAGGTATTTTAGAAAAACCTGGGAACAAAGCAGCTGGACAGATTTAACTTCTCTCCCTCTACAATGTGCAGGTGTCTATTCTATTTAGGGCCCTGATCCAGTATCACTGAAGTAAATTATAACCTTTTTCCTGATTTCCGTCAACAGTGAATCAAGCTCTAAAATCTTATGAAACGTTCATTGTTATGTTGTCTGTCTAATTTCTGAAGAGGTGGAGTTATTCTGTGATTCTACATATGAGTGCTAAATGCCTCTTATGTCTCCATTGGTGTCATACTTTATGCTTTGCCATGTGTTTTACAACCAGTTACGAAAGCATGATTGGAAATAGGCCCCATTAAGCTTGTTTGCACTTATACTCATTGAATGCATTTTGGAAGGGGTTTTCACTGCTGTTTTTAGTTAGGGATTTAAAGGAAAACCAAACTGATATTGTGAAAACCATTCCCTTCCCTTGATTCCCCTTAAGCAGAGTAGTTAGTCTACATCTGTTTCTGCTTCCTATTTGCACAAAAAAATCAGTGATTTCAATTTGCCAATAGCACTTCTGCAGTACTAAAAGCGTGATATTAAGCAAATTATTTTTATTAGGTCAAACCTAGCGTGACCTAGCTTGCTGCTAAGGCGAGCCACTAGTAATAATTCAGAGATGGCACTGCAAGGCTAATTTTCATTCTTTAAAACTTTTAATTTCCATCAATCAGTTAAAAAAAGAAACATTTTGTTCTTCTATTTGCCACTCCGTGAACATGTAACTGATAATTTACAAATTTTAAGTACATGTGTAATACATACATGCATATGCACACACATATGCATATGTAATATAATACATAGATACATACATCTGCATGCACAGTTGCATGCATTTTATACACAAACATTTATTTTAAATGCCTTTTTAATATTTGTGTTTTTATGTATGTGTGTAAATACAATCTTTACATGGTTGGACACTTGAACACGCAGTTCCAGGAGGCTGTCAGTGTACCCGTTAGTGGTTGAAATTCACATCTTAAAATAAAATTGCTGTATACAACATGGACCCTACCAGGTATGCATATTAGTCCTGGGTGAACACAGTGAAAATACTTGTTTGAACAGTGTCCACCAACAGAGGAGCTTCACAAGTGATACTTCCATGTGAAGAACACAGAATGCTCTCCTGTACATGTATGTATTAAGCACCATTCACAAGCTTTAAGATGCAATCAAATTACATATAATCTCTTTCTCCTGGTAGGCAGCCTGATTCTCAGATAATCTTTATTAGAGAGTTTCAAAATTTAATTAAGAACTGATCAAAACTTGGGCAAGGATCTCAGGATTTCGCTCTTCATTTGTATGTACATAGCAAAATCATGCATTCAAAAAATTATATTGCACTGGGAATTCACAGCTTCAAGGTGACTTGTCAGAGATGATGGATTCCTTAAAATCCCTCCTATTCTTTCATCAGCAAAATAGCTGTTAAGTTTTTAAGGTATTAATCTCGTATGTGCATGGCACTGTTGTGCTGTTAGGTGAAAAGGTTTAACTGTTTTCCACTCTTTAAGCATCGCTGTCTTATCTTCAGAGCTAACTCAGCATGTCTGAAGTCCTGGAAAGCAGGTGATTGATCAAGGAATTTAGGAAACAGCTCCCTTGATAAAGCCAGGGAGGATATTTCCTAAGAGGGGCAGTGGGAGTGAGGAAAGCATGAAACTTATTTAACAAGCAAGGCTTGAGTTGGATAATCTGCATAATATATCCACTGGCATTAAGTCTGTCATCTTTGCATTGCATTTCTTGTACAAATTTTGCAATAGCTGTCTTTCACTGTCGGTTCTAATAAAGAGCGTTGGTCAGCTTAAATTCCCTGGGAGCGCAGAGTTATGTTTTGTGAACTACATGTGCCTGAGGCCTCTCATGCATGATTTAAACTGCTTTGTAAATGTCAATAGGTGGAAAAGCATTAGATCCCTTGTAGATTTCTCCAAATCCTCAAAGATGTGTATACCATGTATAAACCATGCTACAGTTTCAAGGCCACTGCAATCTCTACACTTGCCTAACTGTGGGTTTAAGGTATTGCCAGAAGCAAAATATCAGTGTATACATGATTTGATCCAACCGGCCAATGAGACCCTTTATTAAGAAAACCTTTGCTCCTGTGGAAAGTCCCTTGTGATATTAAGTGGGCACACAGCATAAATGTTGGATGTCCTTCAAACTTTGTTGCTTTATGCTGTCTTTAAAAAAATAAAACAAAATGCATTTCTGCTTTGTCTGTGGAATCTGCCTTTAAATGGAGGACAAGCTCAGCCACAGGAAAGGCTCACGTTTCTCTGCATGTTGGGGCAGAGGCGGAAATAGGACTTTGTAGGTTATGAAAGAAGTCAGCTTTTAATTAGGAGTGCACTGTCTATTGGCAGAAGCCACTGACTATATGAAATAAATAAGAATCTGTTACTAATGAGAAACTGGAGGGGCCTCGGATGGCTCCAGGGATTGGTAATGTAGGTCACTGGTTTGCCGCCGCACGAGGAGCCATTGCCATCTGACGCCTGTTCAGTAACCTGCGTGGCAGGAGTCCATTGAGTGCCAGCCCGGTTTCTCCCAGGCAGGTGTACACATTGCACAGCCACCGCTGCGGCTGGCGCTCTCGATGACAGGCCTGGCAGAGAGACCGAGCACTGAAGGGACTCTCAGTTACTGAACTGGCCACTCACCCCAGGTACAGTTCCTCCAGGTCAGGCTCGATGCATGCTGGGGACGGTGTGAGGAAGGTAGCACAGACGCTGCCGGGTTTGCTGACATGCGGAGGGAGCCAGCTGCCAGGGTTGTCACTGAGGACGATCTCATGAGCACTAAATTAGCTGAGAAAAACACATTGATAAAAGTATTCAGCTATTAGTGAAATTCATCACTGCGGCCAAGGGTAAGCATGACACTTGGGTACCAGTAAATTGCTATTGTGAAACTTATGGGCTGGAAAGATTTTGATTTGTTCTTCAATTCAGAGGATAAATATCATCTTCATCCTATTTTCAAATTCATGGGGAAAAGATCCATGCCCAGCTTTAAAAGACAGAGGCCCCACCTCTGGCTCAGAAGTCCTTGAGCTGCAAAAAGCACGTTGTAGGGAAGGATGAGTGCGTGCTTGCCGGGTGTATGCTGCTATGTGTCTCAGTAGGAGACAGGGTATTGAGCTGGTTGGCCTTCTTGTGCCACTAATTTGTCATACTCATCTGAGCTATTTTTTAAGTAGACAGACACATTTGTCCAACTTGAGTTGTCTGAGGTGGGCTCTTTCTGTTTTCTTAGCAATGTAAAACATTATATTCTTTGTGTCCAGTTCTTTATGTTCAATTATTCATTCTTTATTTTCAATGTAAAAAGTTAATTTGTGTAGTTGAGTCCATGCTTTGTGCTTTTACTAGTAGTTGACTGTTGTATGATGGCAGTGTGGTCTTTTCCTGGATGGAGAACAGAACAGCTCAAACAACCATCAGTTTGTGGAGTCAGTTGCTACCTGCAAAGCACACAGGGACCTGCTGGCTTGAGACATGGGTTGGGGTCCAGAGCAAGACTCCAGCTGGCAGTAACCAGGTTAAGCGTAAGATCAACCATGGACTCGTTTCTTTTTCCTGATCATCCATGGACAAAGAGCTGCATCTCATCACCAGGAGCATGCATAGGCTGATAGAGCAGCAGATGACCCTTCCCAATTCAGAACTGCAACAAAAAAGCTGCTCTCATGGTTTCTACTGCAGAAGGGACCCAGGACTCCTCATGTCATTTGAGATCTTTCTGGAGCTCTGTTTTGCCTGCAGTAGCCTCTGGTATTACCTGACAGTTCAGCAATGGTACAGGATCTACCACATTATTCTCACCATTCTGGTTTCCTATTGCCTTGGCTCATGATCCCACTCTCCATTCCTCTCCACTGAGCTCTGGGCTGTGTTTCCAAAGCTGTTTACAAATTTTCAGATATTCTATTTTTATCAGCAGAAACTTCTGCGAGTGCTGAATGGCTTCTCAGAGAGCTGATAAATACTGCAGAGTGCTGGTCAGGTCTCTTATAACTCCTTGATGTCCAGTAACTGAGCTTTGCTGTCACCATGGCCTTTGGAAGCCACAGTTCCAACATCCCTGCCTTTGAGTTCCTTTCAAAGCTCAGCCATTCTGGCTGAAAACTTGGTTGACGTGTATAATAGGTATCAAATGGAGAGGCTCTCATTTTATCACAGCATCTATTTGAGCGCTGGGATTCCCCAGGGAACGGCTGGCTTTCTCCGTGCATTTTGCACAAAGGTGGCTTTGGTGTAAGGTGGCTTTGTGCTGTGTTGCTTTCAACATCTTGAGAACCGAGAACTTTTTAACACGTTATTTCCTTTTGCAAACACAGCCATTGCTGTTGCCAGGATAGCGACTCGCCTGCCCACAAAGCTTCCCGTGCCCATCCCTTACATCATCAGGCAGCGTCTTCTGATCTCGAAGGAACTGTATTCCACTGGTTTCAGAGACTAAACATTGCATTTGCCGTTCAATATTGGTTATCCTTCAGTGGTTCATGGAGACAAGCAGAACTGCTATTTATAGATTTACTTTCTGTCTCTCTAGTGCAGTGCAGTCAGTTCTGACACACTGTACTAGTAATCTGATCAGCCATGCTGCTTTTAAATGCAGGGCTAGGCCTTGGCCTCTGTCGGGAGGGTGACAGCTGTCAGATACAGATAGTAGGCTACAGATCCTGGCTGCTAAAACCCACTCATTCATTCCTGTTACAGATCATTGCCCACAGCTTGAAACCATGCTTTACAGTCCGCCGATTAGCTGGCAAGAGATCTACATACTG
The DNA here is from genome assembly GCF_018139145.2 of Gymnogyps californianus. NCBI lineage: Eukaryota > Metazoa > Chordata > Aves > Accipitriformes > Cathartidae > Gymnogyps > Gymnogyps californianus. The sequence continues at coordinate 1,805,785 of NC_059490.1, read as the reverse complement.
TATTAGCAAGGTCAGCCAGTGAGATAAAGGCTAAAACCTCAGCCCATCTGAACTATTTTTAAGCAGATAGCCACATGCACTGGCTGCTTGTTTATTTTCTTCCCTGCCCCATTATATCACGCCAGTACAATTAGCGAAAAAAATAAACAGTAAAAAAGACATGCTCTTGCAGATTGTCCTTCTTTATAGTTCAACCCGGCAGTGGTGGGACACAGATCTGTTGGAGAAATGTC